>NC_136527.1:146607876-146617876 GCF_053919585.1 Euprymna scolopes
TCCACAGTTGCCCTTGTTATATAGTACAGAAGTTCAATATACTTTGCTATAAGAAAGCCAAACAGATTGATAGGAAATTTCTTGCAGCAATCAAAGTGAAAAGAATGAAGGAACAACTAGACAGACTGTTCGATATATTTTCTTGTAGCTGTAAACTTTCTGTCTTAAAATGTGATGACTTTGCAGTAAAGCGCAAGACAGAAAATTGTCAAACAAGGCATATAATCTGCACTTGTCCTCCTAACAAGAAGGTAAAATTAATTCTTTAGATTCACCTGCAATTATGTTCCTTTTTTCTGGAAAATAAAATAATATATTGGTATTTATTATGTAATCTGGCTCTATTATTAAACATGCAAATTTTCCAAGTTTTAGGTTCCACTAGAAGAACTGCCGTTTACAGTAATTTTTAAATTAATTGATGGAACAACAAAAAGCCTAACAACATTTACTGGTCCTTTGGGGAAACGTTGTATCAATAATTATCAAGATTTGCCTCAAGCAGAATTCTAAAAAATTAGTGTCCCTCCCGATCATCATTATCTGACAGCAGAAGAAACAAATAATTTAAGTGTGAAGACCAGAGGCTACTTTTTGAGTATGCTGTTGGCGTTTCTTGTGGAGAAGTTAACTTAGAAAATTGCAAAGGAAGATGGCTAACATGAGCCACAAGATTAATGTGTTTATGGACTAGAGTTGTCTATCCTAAAACACTATGATAAATTAAACATTTTGATCAAATTTATCATCCAAGTGTATGCAGTTAGTTGGTTTGAGATCAAAACCGACAATATTTTTTTTTAACAAACAACAGTATATTTTAATATGATTCAGAGAACAAAACAGTTAACTGAAATCCAAATTACTGTTTTAAACAGTTCAAAATATAGTGCTTTTGCACTACTTCCGGAAAATATAATATCGATGATAAACTTAGATGAATTGGATGTGAGAGAAGAGGGCATTCAAACGATTTTGTCCAATAGGTAAATAAATCCATTAAATTTTATTAGTTTTCTTAATTTACCCAAACAATAGTTAGTTTTATTCATATTACATCGCAAAAATATAAAAATAAATAAGTTTTTTTCAAATAATTGTTTTTTCTTGTGTCGTTTTTTCTAGAAATAGTGAACAACTCAAAAAAAAAAAAAAAAACGAAAAACATTACAGCTATCAATTTTACAGCCATACACTAGTCAAATTTGATTGATTTTTCTCCAAATGTTGTATATGGGCAGGAAGCAAAACATAGACACATTACTACAAAGTAATTGTGCCAGCAAATAAAACCTTCATTTTCCTCAAAAGGAAATTATACAGAACAATTTAGTTCTATTATAAGTTTATATTATTGCATTAAATAAAAAAATAAAATACATGGTTCTGTAACTTGTATCAAATATCTTTTTGAATTGTGAATTTTAAAAGACTAAATTAAAAAACTAAATTTGAGTTTACCTCTAAGGTTTATTTCTATATAGATATACATTAGTTCTATCAATATATATATATATATATATATATATATATATATATATATATATATATATATATATATATATATATAATGTATATCTATATATATTAGTTCTGGAAATGAGTTATGTAAGAAAACAGGAAAAACAAAAACTAAAAAAGGGATTAGTTCATTATAGTTCATAAACTTACATAATATATATATATATATATATATATATATATATATATATATATATACATATAAAAACTAAATTTGAGTTTACCTATATTGCCTCCTTTAAGGCTTATTTCTATATAGATATACATTAGTTCTAGGAATGTGTTATGTTAGAAAATTCTTTTGAGTATTCTGATTATAAATGTATATATATATATATATATATATATATATATATATATATATATATATAATTTGTGTGTGTAACAAAATCATGTATATAATATGTGTGCACATGTGTGTAACTATAAAATGTCTAAAACGATGTTTAATTGTGAATATATATATAATATATATATATAATGCATATATGTGTATATATATAATATATATAAAATGTATATATATAATGTATATCTATATATATTAGTTCTGGAAATGAGTTATGTAAGAAAACAGGAAAAACACAAACTAAAACAGGGATTAGTGACCCCCCTCTTTATAGTTCATAAACTTACATAATATATATATATATATATATATATATATATATATATATATATATATATATATATATAAACTAAATTTGAGTTTACCTATATTGCCTCCTTTAAGGCTTATTTCTATATAGATATACATTAGTTCTAGGAATGTATTATGTTAGAAAATTCTTTTGAGTATTCTAATTATATATATACATATATATATATATATATATATATATATATATACATATATAATTTGTGTGTGTAACAAAATCACGTATATAATACGTCTGCACGTGTGTGTAACTATAAAATGTCTAAAACGATGTTTAATTGTGAAATTTAATGCATTTTCTATTTTGTTTTATTTCAGTTTGACAATGGCTTCCAATCGATTTGAACCGCTCTACCAATGTGTCGCCTGTGAACAACAACTAAATCGATTATCGAAATGCTTGCCATGTTTGCATGGCGTGTGTCAGTCATGTTTCGGAAACACTTTGGATGAAACGAACACAAACTGCACATGTCCAAAATGTCATGCACAATTTGTGGATTGGAAAGACTTTGGTGTTTCACCGATTATCGTGAAGGAATTGATGCGGCAAGAATTCAATTCTTTATTCGAATTTCAATGTGATTGGTGTTCGGAGGATGACATCTCATCCGTAGCGAAATGTTGGTGCGAAGAGTGTAAAAAGCTCTTATGTAACCATTGCATGCGATACCATAAAAAATTGTTAAAAAAGGAACACTTGTTCAAAGATTTGGATGCAGTGCAAAGGTCACATATAATTGATTTGCTGATGACGATGCAGAACACTTGTGTTCTTCACAAGAAAGAGTTGGAGATGTTTTGCGAAGGATGCGGCAATTGTTACTGCGACAAATGTTATGCTACGCACACAGATGACCCGATGACCTCGTGCACGAATGTGACCCCGTTAAGAGTCCATGATGAAGTTGTGAAACGCAAGGAGCAATTCCCAACCCTCGGGCACAAAATGACGTCATTTGAAGAAGAAATGAAGACATTAACGGAAAATATTTTGCGATTTGTAAGCGAATTCAAATCGGACTGCGCGATAAAACGTGTGCAAATCTGGTCGGAATACGAATCGATTTGTGAAAAAGCGAAACAAGACGCTTTGCGATTGAACAAACAAATCGACGACAGAATGCAAGAAATATTGACCAACTGTGATCAAATGACGCAATTAATTGATAACATTCTGCAAGAAACTTCCACCTGGCGGCTGAATTTTGATCATTTGATGAGGGAGGATTGTCAGGATGCTGAAGTTTTGTGTGGAATACGAATGTTAGAAAAACAATGTCCAGTTTTGCGACATGTTTTGCCATCGACGTATACGGAATATGAAATTTTGGTCGAATTTCCTGATTATTGGCACAAAACCATCGACTCATTGCAAAACGAAAATGACGGATTCGTCACGTTTGAAACAGTTGGAAAAATCAAAGAAAATCGAATCGATTTACCAGAAACAAAAAATAATCTATGTATAGCTTCAAAAGCAAAAAATGATCGATATATAAGTTCGATTTTTGTCAACCAAAAAGATGAACACATTTTTGTTTGTGATGAAATCAATAAATCACTGATTGAATTTAAAAAAAATGGCGAATTTAAGAATGAATTTGAATTTTTTTCTGTCACAAGTGACGAATCCTTCCAACCTCGCGAAATTTGTTCAATTTCAACGGAAAACATTTTTGTCATTTGTGGTGTTTTTGGAAACAAAAATTTATTGTGTTTAAAAGAAAAAAACAATTTTCCTTTTTTCGAATTAGCGAATTTTTTTGAAACAGAAACAAATTTTGTTTCTTTGTTTGAAAAAAACGATCAAATTTTTGTTTTGGATGAAGATTTCAAAATTAATTTATTTTCCAAAAATTTTGAAAGATTAAACATTTTTCAACTTGAAGGATTTGAATATGTAAAATTTGATCCATTTTTATCCCGTATTCGTTTTGATTGTTTGAATGAAAAAATTTGGTTTTCAAATTTAAATCTTCCCAAATTAATTTGTTATGATCTGAATTTGAAACAAATTAATTCGATGAAAAAACAAAAAAGTTTTTTTGATTTTCATTTTAACAAAATTGGACAATTTTTGTTTTGTTCTGAAAATGCAATTTTTTGTTTTCCAGATAAAAAATTGTTTCAATTTGAAGAACAACGAGATTTTTATTTTTCTCGCATTTTTGTTTTTGAAAACAAAATTTTTGTTTCTATTAAAAAAAATGGAAAATTTAGAATCGAGATTAGTGAAATTGAAAAATAAAAAAAATTAAATTTTATTCGTTTTTTTTTTATCGTGTGTTTCTTGTTTATTCGTAACTTTGAGAAAATTTTGTTTTTATTTAAAAAATATTTGAAAATCCATAAATTTTTTTAACAAATTATTTCTTTGATTGTTTTTATTAATGGTTATCTTTACTAATAGTGTTTCCACTTCACTTCCGGTGTTTCCTTCATTTTTAGTTGGCATTTTTACGGTATCTTTAGTTTTCTAAATTCTTAGGTGAAAGTACAGAATTATTTAATGTGTGTTTTTATAGTATATTATTAATGTGTGTGTGTGTGTGTGTTTATAGTTTATTATTGATATATTTAGTTTGTCTGTGTTAGTTTATTAATCCCAGTGTGTGTATGTTACATGTGAAACATTTTGGGGAAAAGAAACAAAAACAGAAAAAAATAATTTATGGCCAAACATATAAATAAACATATTTGCTTATTGTGTGTAGGAAATATTTATTTTTAAGTGGGGGATAACTTTTCTATATTAATTTAACGTAAAATGAGCACCCACATTTGGGGGGGGGGTCAACGTAAAGTGAACACAATTTAACATAGAATTATTTAACTTTTCCTCAAATAAGTTTTCTGTACATAAAGCAATGTAATTCTTTATGTTATAAGTGGTGGCCATTGTTGTACGCGCAAGCGTGCACATATATGCAGAAAAGTATCTTTTCGGTATCGTGAAAAATAATTACTGGCCTCAATTTTAAATGCGATATTCGTTTTCAGCATACCCAAAAACCACTAGAAAACAAGTTTTTTAAAGGTAGGTTTTGTGTTGGTCTACCATGCTTCAATTACCAAATTTTACGTTAAATTGTTTTCATTTTACGTTGACCCCCCACAAAAAGGTGGACGTAAAGTAGGTGCTTCATTTTACGTTAAATTAATATAAAAAAGTGATTCCCCACTTTTTAGACTATTTTTTCACATCTTAGAAACTAATTGTTTCCTTGAATTTTAAACATTGTAATTGTAATTTTTAAAACGACAACATTAGACATAATGCTGACACCTTTGAAGTCCCGATAGTCGTTCAAGACTCCAAAATACTGGTAAAATCCACCAAATATCACCTTGATATTAATTGGATGAATTTCGTATCATTTTTTGGTTTAATTTTCTATTAAGTGATTATCAAGACTTCAAATACATGACTCGCACATGTCCGCTAATTTCTAGTTCGTTTTTCAAACCAAAATGAATTGAAACACTCTTATCCAGATAAGCAGAAGATTTATTTACATTGCCTTTGGTAACATTTTTTAATCTTTTTTTTTTAATTTTAAACGTTATAATAATTGTAATTTTCAAAATGACAACATTAGACACAATGCTGCCACCTTTGAAGTCCCGATAATCGTTCAAGACTCCAAAATAATTGCAAAATCCACTAAATATTATCGTGATATTAAGTGGATGGATTTTTATAATTTTTTTGTTAGATTTTTCTATTTTTTTTTTTTTTTGAGCGATTATCAAGACTTCAACGACACGACTCGCACAAGTCCGCTAAGTTCTAGTTGGTTTTTCAAACCGAATAAACACATCAAAATGAGTTGAAGTACCAAAATCTTAATCAGGTAAGCAGGAGATTTATTTACATTGCCTTTGGTAACATGTTTTTGATATTTTTTAATGACAATTTTGTTCAGTTGTCTATTGTAAAGCATTCCCGATAAATTTATTGCAGTAGTTTTTGTTACTAAATTGTTAGGACAGAATTGGTAAGTGAACCCCCTCCCCATATTATTTGTCTGTGTGTGTTTCTATAGCTTATTATTACTGTACATGTGTATTTGCTTGATAGTGTGTGTGTATATTAGAACTACAATAAAGATGGCAGACATGATGCTGTCACCTTTGGAGTCTCGATAAACGTTCAAACTCGAAAATGAATAAAAATAATGGCAAAAATCCACCCAATCACTGTGACATTAATTGGATTGATTTTTACCCGTTTTTTTTTTTTTTTTGGCATAATTTATCATTTTTTGAGCTATTATCGAGACTTCAAAGGTGTAGAAATCCAACAAATAAATATCACCGTGGCATTTCTTGATTTTCGGAAGACTAATAAACTCTAAATAATTAAAGTGACTTAAATAGGATTTAATCAGTAATTAATTTTTGATCCCAACAAATGGAGGGGAAATGTTTGTTAATGATATTTTTAACATTTTAGGTGCTTATTTAGATCAGCACTCGTGATGGCTTTTTAAAATGAAAGAAAAAAACAAAAATGTCTGTATGATGTATGGATCAGTTACGTGACGGAAATGAAAAAATTCCAAAAATCATGTGAATTGATCATTTTTTTTAATCAAGAAAATGAAGTTTAACTTTGATTTGATGATGGTGAAGAAAAGCGTCCAACGAATCTGTGGATAAGGGCAGATAACCCTAATACACGTGGAAACTATCAAAAGAATCCTTAATTACCTCCCTTTTTATGGTTTTTAGTAATGCACGGCCTCGCCTGTTAGTGTCACTTACAAATGAAAACCAGCAAATTTATTTAAAAAAAAAAAAAATTACCAGGTCAATTTTTTTTTTTTTTGTGCTGTTTGGAATATGAAATCTTCATTCTGTGACAATTAGGAACAATAGAAAAGTCTTTCATTTTTTGATTAGTTAATGAATCTTTAAGATGAATTCGTGTTCCTATGAATAAAGAGTTCGAGAGAATAAAGAATTTAAATTGAATTTGTTCGAGAAAATAGAAAATTTCCTATTCTATTTCCCATTTCAGTCATGTAAATTGTTTACAGATAAAATGTTATAAAACGAAAAAAAAATTTTCAGTTTGAAATATATTTGTCCTATAATGCGGCAAATATTTTATTGAATAAAAATTTACAATAAAAATGTGGCACAAGGCCAAAAAAGGGTGGGTGGGGGTTTATGTGGACCTAACTAACATAACGTTAACTTAACTAGACTCGTTCACCAAAATAGGATGTCCACAGAGTGATTCTGCTAATTAAAACCCGAAAATACAAATATATACATGATGTGTGTGTGGGTTGGGGAGGATAAAAATCTTATTTACGAAACGAATGAAAAATTTACAATGAAAAAAATGTTGGTTAGTAAAAGAACCCCTTACTCATAAATGTGTCAGGTAGAAAGTTTTATCAGTAAAAATATGTTGGTCCCCCCGAAAACTCACTTTATTAAATAAACCCCACAAAATGAGCCTACATCACTGACAAAACAGCCTATCTGTCACTTAATGGGGCCAGGAGTGGAGATTATCGAACCAAAAGAGGGGGAGAAAAAAAAAACGGGGGGTGATGGGACAGGGGCAAACTAAAAAGGGATTGGGACAATGGCAACATGCATATTCTAGCTAAGTTAAAAATTAAACATGCATACTCTAGCTAAGTTAAAAATACTCTAGCTAAGTTAAAAATACTCTAGCTAAGTTAAAAATCAAACAAAAATGCCTTACTAATTAATTCGCCTTAATTCGCATTTTCAGTCGATATTTAAGAACAAGCTGGGGAGCAGTGAAGGTCTCATCTCCGTAAACCTCCTTCGGTTGCATCGTCCAAATCACGCATCTCATAACTGCAAACACAGAAAAATGTAGCATTCTTTATTCTTCATGGTCGGTTCCTAGTTGCAGCACGGGGAAACCGAATCCAGTACAAAAAACTGCCCGTTCAGCATTCGAACCGTGAAGCCTTCAATTAAGTCACACAACAGCCGAACGATGGCGCACTGGTAGAAAGCATGATCAAGGTTTTCCCCCCAATCTCCGCATCAGACACAATTAGGTGTCTCAGTAAAATCCGTAGCGGAGAGTCTTTTGCCGACCCAAAGGACATTCTGAATTACCAGCCAGGTGAGTGATGCCTCGTAATTATCGAAGCAGCTCGATCCAGGTGCCAAGGCCATACTAAGCAGCGCTCCTCCTTTGTAAAACCAAACTCCTCAATCTTTTCATCTCGAATGGATCCCCTCACTAAAGCCTGATATAGTGCCTTGCAAGACAACAGCTGGGTGTCCGAGAGGTATTCTTTCACCAGTAGAAGGAATCTCAAGGCCTGACGACACTCGTGATAGAAAGGGTAGTCGTTTCGGGGCAACTTGTGTGCCTCCCCCTCAGCCGAATGCACTCTCTCCGAAGCCTGAAAGGCTTTCTTAGTGTCTTCCTTCCAGAAGACACGGTTTCTCTCACTGGGTGTACACATTCGGTCCAGATATATCAGCCTAAGAGTGTGTCTACGAATTTCAACACTAGGCATACCCACACCGTCTTCACACGGATGCAGGTAACAGACCTCCCGGCTAACCATGGCTTGCTTTCCGCGCCATAAGAACGTGAACAGAGCATGCACCAGATCACCTAGTGAGGCCACCGAGAGTGGGAGTACTGATGGACGGTATAGGAATAGGGGGTAGATATGAGAATTGCATATCTCCACCCGATCCTTCAATGACAGGTTTCTCAAGGCCCACAAATGAGTTGTAACCTTGACTGCTTCCAATACTTCCGACCAATTTTTCTCCAGCTGGAGGGCGGGGCCAAACCAGACGCCGAGTAGCTTGCAGGGCCCATCAGTCCAGCCAAAGGGTCCCTGAAGGGGCATACTCCTCCAGGCACCAATACATAAGCCAATAGACTTAACGTAGTTGATTATGGTCCCTGTGACCTTTGCATACCGACTTGTTTCTATATCGACGACTCTAATCTCGGCACGGTCATATCGTCCTCATAGGCGGTATACTTTTCCAAGGTAAAGCAACCTGGCAAAGTAATCCTGCAAAGGACCAAATTCATATGAAGCTGGCACAAATATGGCTCAAGCGCCAGCACATATAATATTGGTAATAACGGACAACCTTGACGGATGGATCTTGTTAGCATGAAGGGCTTCGACCTCACCCCATTCACTTCCACCATAACACCAGGGTTGGCATACAAGAGGCGAATCCAAGAGCAAAACTGAGGACCAAACCCAGCCGAGCGCAGAACAGCTGCGAAGTATTGATGGTCTACTCTGTCGAATGCTTTGGACTGATATAAATTGATTAGCGCAGCTTCTGTGTCGACTTTTTCTACGATCAAGCGTATCGTGTGCAAATTATCTTGAATCGTCTGGCCCTTAACAGAACAAGTCTTTTCAAGACTTATTAGACGGTATAAGACAATCTGCAGAAGATTTGCTAAGATCTTGGCAAAAATCTTTTACTCTGTGTTTAAAAAAAAAATTTTAAAAAAATGTATTGTAAATAATTTAGGTGACTGAAATAGGATTTAACGAACATTACATTTTTGAAAAAAAAATAGAAAAATTTCTGATTTCTTTAAAAAATTTTCAACAAATAAAATGAACATTTGTTTCATTTTGTCAAACATTTTCTGTTTGAACTTTTTTTTTAACAAATCAAAATTGTTTTTTTTTTTAAATTAAAATTGTTTTTTAATAACTCTTCTACATAACTGGATACGTCATTTGTACTTTAACTTATTTTAAAGCGTTTATTCTTATTTACTTTGAACGGAAAGTAGTATGGAACTAGACATGTTGCTGCTAC
>NC_136527.1:146622876-146632876 GCF_053919585.1 Euprymna scolopes
CAGTCTCAGTAGCGATGGGATTATGATCCATGTGCCATACATCAGTAATCCATTCTACAAAATAAATCCATTATACAAAATAAATACAGAGGAATATCACTTCCATACGTGCACAAAATAAATTTTATTTTTTAAACAAATTAAATTTTCGATGTATATGTATTTTTTGTACCGCCCTACTTAAATTTTTTTTTTTTTACAGGTTAAATCAGTTTCACAGTGTCTTTCTTTTTTTTTCTTTCTTTTTCTTGTTAATTGGAAGCTCAGAATAGTTAAAAAACACCCTCCCCATGTTAAGAATGGCTTTCAAAATGTTATTTCAGCACGGTACCAAAAAAAAAAAAAAAATTGTTATTTAGAATTGTATCCGTTACACTAATTTGAAATGTTGCAAAAATTGTTAAGTTATAAACTTTAAAAGTCAATTTAAATCATCAGGTGTTTTAACAAAAATCGATAAATTGATAATTATTAGTAATTATTAATTTCAAAATTTACGTCGATTGGTCAACTTAGTAACCGTTTGGGTGGAATTTGAATTATTTAAGGGGGTGGACAAACAAGGACTTGTTTATATTGGACTTGAAGGCTACCATATTGTAATTGGTCGGGAAGCAGTCCAGTGGAACAGTGTTCCAGATGCGTGCAGTTCTAGGAAAGAAACTTTGTTCATGGAATTTGTGTTTAGATTTAGGCACAGATAGAGAGTGGGCAAAATTGGGAGCGCAGAATAGTTAAAAACACCCTCCCCCTCTCTCCCCATGTTAAGAATGGTTTTCCAAATTAAGGTTATTTCAGCACTGTACCAAAAAAATATTATTTAGAATTGTATCCGTTGCAGTATGAACAATTTGAAATGTTGCAAAAATTGTCAAGTTATAAACTTTAAAAGTCGATTAAAATCATCAGGTGTTTTAACAAAAATCGATAAATTGATAATTATTATTGACGTAAATTTTGAAATTAATAATTACTAATAATTATCAATTTATCGACTTTTGTTAAAACACCTGATGATTTAAATTGACTTTTAAAGTTTATAACTTGACAATTTTTGCAACATTTCAAATTAGTGCAACGGATACACTTCTAAATATATATTTTTTTTTTGGTACCGTGCTGAAATAACATTTTGAAAGCCATTCTTAACATGGGGAGGGTTTTTTTTTTTTTTAAATTATTCTGAGCTTCCAATTAACAAGAAAAAGAAAAAAAAAAAGAAAGAAAGACATTGTGAAACTGATTTAACCTGTAAAAAAAAAAAAAAAAAATTTTAGTAGGGCGGTACAAAAAATACATATACATCGAAAATTTAATTTGTTTAAAAAATAAAATTTATTTTGTGTTCGTATGGAAGTGATATTCCTCAGTATTTATTTTGTATTTTTTTAATTTTTTCAGCGGATTTTTATTTAATAGTCGCTAATCTACAAGATTATCAAAAAACAAACAAAAACAAAAATACAAAAAAGAAAAAAACATTTAATATTTAGCATTTTTTGAATAGTTCTCCGTTTACAACGTTCCAATCTAAATCGACCCCCCCCCCCCATTTTGGAATTACCGATATTTTTTTCGGCTGAATTTCGTGAATTTAGCCCTTTTCTTTCATTTAAAGCAGTCTGGCCTTAAAAAAAATGGCTAAATTCGCGAAATTTGTCCGAAAAAAACAAAAAAACAAAAAAACATGAAAAATAATAAAAAAATAAAAATAAAATAAAATAAAATAAATAAATCGATGCTTCCAAAATGGGTGATTGTGATTTACTAGAACGGAGCAGGAACACCCCTTAAAAAAATGTTAAATATTATTATTTTTTTTTTTTAATCTGGTAGATTATGATCATCTGAGACCTTTTTTTAAAGGGAGGGAGGGGGGTATTGATTCCAACCATGCTTGCTTAACGTTTATTAAACAAATTTTTAATTTTTATTCGTTGGAAATGTATGTGATTATTCTTCAGATTGGCACTTTTA
This sequence comes from Euprymna scolopes, assembly GCF_053919585.1. Taxonomy (NCBI): domain Eukaryota; kingdom Metazoa; phylum Mollusca; class Cephalopoda; order Sepiida; family Sepiolidae; genus Euprymna; species Euprymna scolopes. The sequence continues at coordinate 146,624,854 of NC_136527.1, forward strand.
ACGATAAACAAAACATGAAAAACTTTTTTATATTGTTCCTAATTATCACAGAATGAAGATTTCATATTCCAAAAATCACAAAAGATTGATCAAGTAGATTTTTTATTTAAAAATAAATTTGCTTTTTTTTTGACAGACGAGGCCGTGCTTTAAGAATATAGAAAAGGGAGGTAATTGGGGATTCTTTTGATAGGTTTTATGTGTATTAAGGTTATCTGCCCTTATCTACCGATTCGTTGGACGCTTTTCTTCATCATCGGATCAAAGTTAAACTTAAATTTTCTTGAATAAATAAATAAAAAAAAAAAATTATGTGATTTTTGGAATTTTTTCATCCCTTCACGCAACTGGTCCAAACATCATACAGACATTTTATCATCACGTGATTTTTTTTATTTTCTTTCATTTTAAAATGCTGCCATGAGTAAAAAATATCCTTAAAAATTTCCCCTCCATTTGTTCGGATCAAAAACTAATTATTGATTAAATCCTATTTCAGTCACTTTCAATTTAGAGTTTGTTATAATTCTTTATTTTTTTTATTTATTTATTTTTTTTTTTACAAAGGCATCACCACATTATCAAGGCCCAGAGGCCACTCAAGGATAAGGGTTAAAGAGTGTACAGTAGAAATTGGTCAATATAGTAATCATTAGTAATGAAAATTTGGTAAATTTGATAACTTATATGGAACGGCTCATCAAGAACTTATTTACTTTAGACTTGAACACAACCATATTGTAGTCAGCCGGAAAGCAGGAAAACGGAAGACAATTCCACAGGCGTGCAGTTCTAAGAAAGAAGCTTTGTTCATGGAATCTACGTTTAGGTTTAGGCACAGATAAAGAGTGGGGGAAATTATTGATAGTGTTTACAGCTAGACGAGTGTTTCTTGTGAAAGTTTGGCGAGGGGGGACCATAGATTGAAGCTCAGTTGAACACTTTCCATGAAAATAACGATACATCAGAGACAAACTCGCAACATCTCTTCTGTGAGATAGAGGTTGCAAGGAGGAGAAAAGGACATCTCCTACGAGGCTACGAAGTTAAAGCAAAAAATACTCCCGGGTTAGCTAAACTGCACAAGTATTAAATTTTCGTTTTCTTCTATTTATCTGGACAAGTTTTAAGTGTTTGCACTCATTTTAAAGTATTTATTCGGTTCCAAAACAAATTCTTATGCGATAATAGCAATAAAAATAGAAATTTAAAAAAAAAAAAAAATGGTAAAAATTAATTAATTTCAAGGTGATATTTATTCGGTTCCAAATTCTTATGTGATGTTGCAATATTTTGGGTGTATAATGGGGCATTTATTTAAATTTTGCCCACATCAGCATTATTTGGCACAAGGCCTGGAAAGTGGGATACCCGCAGGCTCCCCTAAAGGAGGGGCACTCCTGCAATTTTAAAAATTGCCTGAGTAACCCCGTCGGCATTCCCCGGTCGGGGTGCGTCAGGCAGCAAGCAATAAACTTACCCCACCGGAAAGCCCGGTTGCAAGGCCTGGGAGGGTGGACCTGCTAGGTATTACCCAGGCGGTGTACCTCAGTCCAACAGGTGCTGGGCCGGTTCCCGACCCCTCACCTGTTGGGCTGAGTGTCAAGTGACGAATCCTTGACTTGTACTACCCTGTCTCCCTGCAGCCGAAGGGTATTTATTTAAATGCTGCCCACATCAGCATTATTTGGCACAAGGCCTGGAAAGTGGGATACCCGCTGGCTCCCCTAAAGGAGGGGCACTCCTGCAATTCTAAAAATTGCCCGAGTAACCCCGTCGGCATTCCCCGGTCGGGGCGCCTCAGGCAGCAAGCAATAAACTTGCCCCACCAGAAAGCCCGGTGGCAAGGCCTGGGAGGGTGGACCTCCTAGGTATTACCCAGGCGATGTACCTCAGTCCAACAGGTGCTGGGCCGGTTCCCGGCCCCTCACCTGTTGGGCTGAGTGTCAAATGACGAATCCTTGACTTGTACTACCCTGTCTCCCTGCAGCCGAGGGGTATGATCCCACACAGTCGGACGATTCTATTTATAAACGATGCTGCTAAGAACTGACGAATCAAATTAATTCACGTTCTGCTACCAACCAATCAGAAAGCAGAATTGCTTCAGAAATATTAAACCTTTTCTGGAGCAATTTCACATGTTCTTTTCCCGAGTTTCGACACGGTCAGAATATTTTGTTCTGTGGAACTGTCTACTACAAACAAGTCACCTCCCAGCAGTGTAACAGCGAATCATCTGCAACTGTTCTGAAAGTCAAAATGACTTACACTTCTAGATGTGATAATAGCAATAAAAATAGAAAATTTAAAAAAAAAAAAAAAGGTAAAAATTAATTAATTTCAAGGTGATATTTATTCGGTTCCAAAACAAATTCTTATGTGATAATAGCAATAAAAATAGAAAATTTAAAAAAAGAAAAAAAAAAGGTAAAAATCAATTAATTTCAAGGTGATATTTATTCGGTTCCAAAATAAATTCTTATGTGATAATAGCAATAAAAATAGAAAATTTTAAAAAACAAAAAAAAAAAAGGTAAAAATTAATTAATTTCAAGGTGATATTTATTCGGTTCCAAAACAAATTCTTATGTGATAATAGCAATAAAAATAGAAAATTTAAAAAAAGAAAAAAAAAAGGTAAAAATCAATTAATTTCAAGGTGAAATTTATTCGGTTCAAAAACAAATTCTTATGTGATAATAGCAATAAAAATAGAAAATTTAAAAAAAAAACAAAAAGGTAAAAATGAATTAATTTCAAGGTGATATTTATTTGGTTCCAAAACAAATTCTCATGTGATAATAGCAATAAAAAATATAAAATTTATATAAAAATACAAAAAAAAAGGTAAAAATTACTTAATTTCAAGGTGATATTTATTCAGTTCCAAAACAAATTCTGATGTGATAATAGCAAAAAAACAAAAACAAAATAGAAAATTAAAAAAAAAAACAAAAAAACAAAAAGGTAAAAATTAATTAATTTAAAGGTGATACTTAATTGGTTCCAAAACAAATTCTTATGTTATAATAGCAATAAAAATAGAAAATTTAAAAAAAAAAAAAAAGGTAAAAATCAATTAATTTCAAGGTGATATTTATTCGGTTCCAAAACAAATTCTTATGTGATAATAGCATTAAAAATAGAAAATTTAAAAAAGAAAAAAAACGTAAAAATTAATTAACTTCAAGGTGATATTGATTCGGTTCCAAAATAAATTCTCATGCGATAAAAACAATAAAAATAGAAAATTTTAATAAAAAAGAAAAAGGTTAAAATTAATTAATTTCAAGGTGATATTAATTCGGTTCCAAAACAAATTCTTATGTGATAATAGCAATAAAAAATATAAAATTTATATAAAAATACAAAAAAAAGGTAAAAATTAATTAATTTCAAGGTGATATTTATTCGGTTCCAAAACAAATTCTCATGTGATAATAGCAATAAAAATAGAAAATTTAAAAAAAAAAACAAAAAAAAAGGTAAAAATTAATTAATTTCAAGGTGATATTTATTCGGTCCCAAAACAAATTCTCATGTGATAATAGCAATAAAAATAGAAAATTTAAAAAAAAAACAAAAAAAAAGGTAAAAATTAATTAATTTCAAGGTGATATTTATTCGGTTCCAAAACAAATTCTCATGTGATAATAGCAATAAAAATAGAAAATTAAAAAAAAAAAACAAAAAAAAAAGGTAAAAATTACTTAATTTCAAGGTGATATTTATTCGGTTCCAAAACAAATTCTCATGTAATAATAGCAATAAAAATAGAAAATTTAAAAAAAAAAAAAAAAAAAAAGGTAAAAATTGATTAATTTCAAGGTGATATTTATTCGGTTCCAAAACAAATTCTTATGTGATAATAGCAATAAAAATAGAAAATTTACAAAAAAAAATAAAAAAAAAAGGTAAAAATTAATTAATTTCAAGGTGATATTTATTCGGTTCCAAAACAAATTCTCATGTAATAATAGCAATAAAAATAGAAAATTTAAAAAAAAAAAAAAAAAAAGGTAAAAATTGATTAATTTCAAGGTGATATTGATTCGGTTCCAAAACAAATTCTCATGTGATAATAGCAATAAAAATAGAAAATTTAAAAAAAAACAAAAGAAAAAGGTAAAAATTAATTAATTTCAAGGTGATATTTATTCGGTTCCAAAACAAATTCTCATGTGATAATAGCAATAAAAATAGAAAATTAAAAAAAAAAAAAAAAAGGTAAAAATTAATTAATTTCAAGGTGATATTTATTCGGTTCCAAAACAAATTCTTATGTGATAATAGCAATAAAAATGGAAAATTGAAAAAAAGAAAAAGGTAAAAATTAATTAATTTCAAGGTGATATTTATTCGGTTCCAAAACAAATTCTCATGTGATAATAGCAATAAAAATAGAAAATTTAAAAAAAAAAAAAAAAAAAGGTAAAAATTAATTAATTTGAAGGTGATATTTATTCGGTTCCAAAACAAATTCTTATGTGATAATAGCAATAAAAATGGAAAATTGAAAAAAAGAAAAAGGTAAAAATTAATTAATTTCAAGGTGATATTTATTCGGTTCCAAAACAAATTCTCATGTGATAATAGCAATAAAAATAGAAAATTTAAAAAAAAAACAAAACAAAAGGAAAAAATTAATTATTTTGAAGGTGATATTTATTCGGTTCCAAAACAAATTCTTATGTGATAATAGCAATAAAAATGGAAAATTGAAAAAAAGAAAAAGGTAAAAATTAATTAATTTCAAGGTGATATTTATTCGGTTCCAAAACAAATTCTTATGTGATAATAGCAATAAAAATGGAAAATTTAAAAAAAGAAAAAGGTAAAAATTAATTAATTTCAAGGTGATATTTATTCGGTTCCAAAACAAATTCTTATGTGATAATAGCAATAAAAATGGAAAATTGAAAAAAAGAAAAAGGTAAAAATTAATTAATTTCAAGGTGATATTTATTCGGTTCCAAAACAAATTCTCATGCGATAAAAACAATAAAAATAGAAAATTAAAAAAAAAAAAAAAAGGTAAAAATTGATTAATTTCAAGGTGATATTTATTCGGTTCCAAAACAAATTCTCATGTGATAATAGCAATAAAAATAGAAAATTTAAAAAAAAAGAAAAAAAAAAGGTAAAAATTAATTAATTTCAAGGTGATATTTATTCGGTTCCAAAACAAATTCTTATGTGATAATAGCAATAAAAATAGAAAATATAAAAAAAAAACAAAAAAAAAAGGTAAAAATTAATTAATTTGAAGGTGATATTTATTCGGTTCCAAAACAAATTCTCATGTGATAATAGCAATAAAAATAGAAAATTTAAAAAAAAAAAAAAAAAGGTAAAAATTAATTAATTTGAAGGTGATATTTATTCGGTTCCAAAACAAATTCTTATGTGATAATAGCAATAAAAATGGAAAATTGAAAAAAAGAAAAAGGTAAAAATTAATTAATTTCAGTGTGATATTTATTCGGTTCCAAAACAAATTCTTATGTGATAATAGCAATAAAAATGGAAAATTGAAAAAAAGAAAAAGGTAAAAATTAATTAATTTCAAGGTGATATTTATTCGGTTCCAAAACAAATTCTCATGTGATAATAGCAATAAAAATAGAAAATTAAAAAAAAAAAAAAAAAAAAAAGGTAAAAATTACTTAATTTCAAGGTGATATTTATTCGGTTCCAAAACAAATTCTCATGTAATAATAGCAATAAAAATAGAAAATTTAAAAAAAAAAAAAAAAAAAAAGGTAAAAATTGATTAATTTCAAGGTGATATTTATTCGGTTCCAAAACAAATTCTTATGTGATAATAGCAATAAAAATAGAAAATTTACAAAAAAAAATATAAAAAAAAGGTAAAAATTAATTAATTTCAAGGTGATATTTATTCGGTTCCAAAACAAATTCTCATGTGATAATAGCAATAAAAATAGAAAATTTAAAAAAAAAAAAAAAAAAAAGGTAAAAATTGATTAATTTCAAGGTGATATTGATTCGGTTCCAAAACAAATTCTCATGTGATAATAGCAATAAAAATAGAAAATTTAAAAAAAAACAAAAGAAAAAGGTAAAAATTAATTAATTTCAAGGTGATATTTATTCGGTTCCAAAACAAATTCTCATGTGATAATAGCAATAAAAATAGAAAATTTAAAAAAAAACAAAAAAAAAAGGTAAAAATTAATTAATTTGAAGGTGATATTTATTCGGTTCCAAAACAAATTCTCATGTGATAATAGCAATAAAAATAGAAAATTTAAAAAAAAAAAAAAAAAAGATAAAAATTAATTAATTTCAAGGTGATATTTATTCGGTTCCAAAACAAATTCTTATGTGATAATAGCAATAAAAATGGAAAATTGAAAAAAAGAAAAAGGTAAAAATTAATTAATTTCAAGGTGATATTTATTCGGTTCCAAAACAAATTCTCATGCGATAAAAACAATAAAAATAGAAAATTTAAAAAAAAAAAAAGGTAAAAATTGATTAATTTCAAGGTGATATTTATTCGGTTCCAAAACAAATTCTCATGTGATAATAGCAATAAAAATAGAAAATTTAAAAAAAAAGAAAAAAAAAAAGGTAAAAATTAATTAATTTCAAGGTGATATTTATTCGGTTCCAAAACAAATTCTTATGTGATAATAGCAATAAAAATAGAAAATATAAAAAAAAAACAAAACAAAAGGAAAAAATTAATTATTTTGAAGGTGATATTTATTCGGTTCCAAAACAAATTCTTATGTGATAATAGCAATAAAAATGGAAAATTGAAAAAAAGAAAAAGGTAAAAATTAATTAATTTCAAGGTGATATTTATTCGGTTCCAAAACAAATTCTTATGTGATAATAGCAATAAAAATGGAAAATTTAAAAAAAGAAAAAGGTAAAAATTAATTAATTTCAAGGTGATATTTATTCGGTTCCAAAACAAATTCTTATGTGATAATAGCAATAAAAATGGAAAATTGAAAAAAAGAAAAAGGTAAAAATTAATTAATTTCAAGGTGATATTTATTCGGTTCCAAAACAAATTCTTATGTGATAATAGCAATAAAAATGGAAAATTGAAAAAAAGAAAAAGGTAAAAATTAATTAATTTCAAGGTGATATTTATTCGGTTCCAAAACAAATTCTCATGCGATAAAAACAATAAAAATAGAAAATTTAAAAAAAAAAAAAGGTAAAAATTGATTAATTTCAAGGTGATATTTATTCGGTTCCAAAACAAATTCTCATGTGATAATAGCAATAAAAATAGAAAATTTAAAAAAAAAGAAAAAAAAAAGGTAAAAATTAATTAATTTCAAGGTGATATTTATTCGGTTCCAAAACAAATTCTTATGTGATAATAGCAATAAAAATAGAAAATATAAAAAAAAAACAAAAAAAAAAGGTAAAAATTAATTAATTTGAAGGTGATATTTATTCGGTTCCAAAACAAATTCTCATGTGATAATAGCAATAAAAATAGAAAATTTAAAAAAAAAAAAAAAAAAAGGTAAAAATTAATTAATTTGAAGGTGATATTTATTCGGTTCCAAAACAAATTCTTATGTGATAATAGCAATAAAAATGGAAAATTGAAAAAAAGAAAAAGGTAAAAATTAATTAATTTCAGTGTGATATTTATTCGGTTCCAAAACAAATTCTTATGTGATAATAGCAATAAAAATGGAAAATTGAAAAAAAGAAAAAGGTAAAAATTAATTAATTTCAAGGTGATATTTATTCGGTTCCAAAACAAATTCTTATGTGATAATAGCAATAAAAATAGAAAATATAAAAAAAAAACAAAAAAAAAAGGTAAAAATTAATTAATTTGAAGGTGATATTTATTCGGTTCCAAAACAAATTCTCATGTGATAATAGCAATAAAAATAGAAAATTTAAAAAAAAAAAAAAAAAAAGGTAAAAATTAATTAATTTGAAGGTGATATTTATTCGGTTCCAAAACAAATTCTTATGTGATAATTGCAATAAAAATGGAAAATTGAAAAAAAGA
>NC_136527.1:146637876-146822876 GCF_053919585.1 Euprymna scolopes
TCTCGATAATCGTTCAAAAAGAGAAAATTACACAAAAAGCTGGTAAAAATTCACCCAATTAATGTAATTTGGTGGATTTTAGCATTATTTTTTTTCATTTACGAGTTTTGAACGATTATCGTGACTATAAAAGTAGCAGCAACATGTCTAGTTCCATACTACGTGCCATTCAAAGTAAATAAAAATAAACGCTTTAAAATAAGTCAAAGTACAAAACACGTATCCAGTTATGTAGTACAGTTATTAAAAAACAATTTTAATTTAAAAAAAAAAACAATTTTGATTTGTTAAAAAAAAAGTTAAAACAGAAAATGTTTGACAAAATGAAACAAATGTTCATTTTATTTGTTGAAAATTTTTTAAAGAAATCAAAAATTTTTCTATTTTTTTTTTTTTCAAAAATTTAATGTTCGTTAAACCCTATTTCATTCACCTAAATTATTTACAATACATTTTGTTTTTTAAACACAGAGTAAAAGATTTTGGCCAAGATCTTAGCAAATCTTCTGCAGATTGTCTTATACCGTCTAATAAGTCTTGAAAAGACTTGTTCTGTTAAGGGCCAGACGATTCAAGATAATTTGCACACGATACGCTTGATCATAGAAAAAGTCGACACAGAAGCTGCGCTAATCAATTTATATCAGTCCAAAGCATTCGACAGAGTAGACCATCAATACTTCGCAGCTGTTCTGCGCTCGGCTGGGTTTGGTCCTCAGTTTTGCTCTTGGATTCGCCTCTTGTATGCCAACCCTGGTGTTATGGTCGAAGTGAATGGAGTGAGGTCGAAGCCCTTCATGCTAACAAGATCCATCCGTCAAGGTTGTCCGTTATTACCAATATTATATGTGCTGGCGCTTGAGCCATATTTGTGCCAGCTTCATATGAATTTGGTCCTTTGCAGGATTACTTTGCCAGGTTGCTTTACCTTGGAAAAGTATACCGCCTATGAGGACGACATGACCGTGCTTGTAATGAGCAGTGCCGAGATTAGAGTCGTCGACATAGAAACAAGTCGGTATGCAAAGGTCACAGGGACCATAATCAACTACGTTAAGTCTATTGGCTTATGTATTGGTGCCTGGAGGAGTATGCCCCTTCAGGGACCCTTTGGCTGGACTGATGGGCCCTGCAAGCTACTCGGCGTCTGGTTTGGCCCCAACCTCCAGCTGGAGAAAAATTGGTCAGAAGTATTGAAAGCAGTCAAGGTTACAACTCATTTGTGGGCCTTGAGAAACCTGTCATTGAAGGGTCGGGTGGAGATATGCAATTCTCATATCTACCCCCTATTCCTATACCGTCCATCAGTACTCCCACTCTCGGTGGCCTCACTAGTTGATCTGGTGCATGCTCTGTTCACGTTCTTATGGCGCGGAAAGCAAGCCATGGTTAGCCGGGAGGTCTGTTACTTGCATCCGTGTGAAGACGGTCTGGGTATGCCTAGTGTTGAAATTCGTAGACACACTCTTAGGCTGATATATCTGGACCGAATGTGTACACCCAGTGAGAGAAACCGTGTCTTCTGGAAGGAAGACACTAAGAAAGCCTTTCAGGCTTCGGAGAGAGTGCATTCGGCTGAGGGGGAGGCACACAAGTTGCCCCGAAACGAGTACCCTTTCTATCACGAGTGTCGTCAGGCCTTGAGATTCCTTCTACTGGTGAAAGAATACCTCTCGGACACCCAGCTGTTGTCTTGCAAGGCACTATATCAGGCTTTAGTGAGGGGATCCATTCGAGATGAAAAGATTGAGGAGTTTGGTTTTACAAAGGAGGAGCGCTGCTTAGTACGGCCTTGGCACCTGGATCGAGCTGCTTCGATAATTATGAGGCATCACTCACCTGGCTGGTAATTCAAAATGCCCTCTGGGTCGGCAAAAAACTATGCAACGGATTTTATTGAGACAGCTATTTGTGTCTGATACGGAGATTGTGGGGAAGACCTTGATCATGCTTTCTACCAATGCGCTATCGTTCGACTGTTGTGTGACTTAATTTGAAGGTTTCACCGTTCGAATGCTGAACGGGCAGTTTTTTTTTACTGGATTCGGTTTCCCCATGCTGCAACTAGGAACCCTAACCCTAACCCATGTTACTGCAACTAGGATTCGGTTTCCCCGTGCTGCAACTAGGAACCCTAACCCTAACCCTAACCCATGCTGCAACTAGGATTCGATTTCCCCATGCGGCAACTAGGAACCGACCATGGAGAATAAAGAATGCTATGTTTTTCTGTGTTTGCTAGCAGTTATGAGATGCGTGATTTGGACGATGCAACCGAAGGAGGTTTACGGAGATGAGACCTTCACTGCTCCCCAGCTTGTTCTCAAATATCGACTGAAAATGGAGAAGGTGAAACTCACTCCAGCAAATTTCAACAACAGTTTCGCAACTGCGTAGAGTGAATGGAGGTAGTCTTGAGTTCCTTTTTTGATTGTTCTTAGGATTTTAGAATATTGGAAAGCGGAATACCACCTAGAATAGGCTAGTTAGGCATTTTTGTTTGATTTTTAACTTAGCTAGAGTATTTTTAACTTAGTATGCATGTTGTCATTGTCCCAATCCCTTTTTAGTTTGTCCCTGTCCCATCACCCCCCCCCCATTTTTTTCTCCCCCTCTTTTGGTTTGAGTTTGATAATCTCCACTCCTGGCCCCATTACGTGACGGATAAGCTGTTTTGTCAGTGATGTATGCTCATTTTGTGGGGTTTATTTAATAAAGTAAGTTTTCGGGGGACCAACATATTTTTACTGATAAAACTTTCTACCTGACACATTTATGAGTGAGAGGGTTCTTTTACTAACCAACATTTTTTTTATTCAATAAAATATTTACCGCATTATAGGACAAATATATTTCAAACTGAAAATTTTTTTTTCGTTTTATAACATTTTATCTGTAAATAATTTACATGACTGAAATGGGAAATAGAATAGGAAATTTTCTATTTTCTCGAACAAATTCAATTTGAACTCTTTATTCATAGGAACACGAATTCATCTTAAAGATTCATTAACTAATCAAAAAATGAAAAACTTTTCTATTGTTCCTAATTGTCACAGAATGAAGATTTCATATTCCAAACAGCACAAAAAAAAAAAAAAAAAAAAAAAATTGACCTGGCAATTTTGTTTATTTAAAAATAAATTTGCTGGTTTTTATTTGTAAGTGACACTGACAGGAGAGGCCGTGCATTACTAAAAACCATAAAAGGGAGGTAATTAAGGATTCTTTTGATAGTTTCCACGTGTATTAGGGTTATCTGCCCTTATCCACCGATTCGTTGGACGCTTTTCTTCACCATCATCAAATCAAAGTTAAACTTCATTTTCTTGATTAAAAAAAAATGATCAATTCACATGATTTTTGGAATTTTTTTATTTCCGTCACGTAACTGATCCATACATCATACAGACATTTTTGTTTTTTTCTTTCATTTTAAAAAGCCATCACGAGTGCTGATCTAAATAAGCACCTAAAATGTTAAATATATCATTAACAAACATTTCCCCTCCATTTGTTGGGATCAAAAATTAATTATTGATTAAATCCTATTTAAGTCACTTTAATTATTTAGAGTTTATTAGTCTTCCGAAAATCAAGGAATGCCACGGTGATATTTATTTGTTGGATTTCTACACCTTTGAAGTCACGATAATAGCTCAAAAAATGATAAATTATGCCAAACAAAAAAAAAAAAAACGGGTAAAAATCAATCCAATTAATGTCACAGTGATTGGGTGGATTTTTGCCATTATTTTTATTCATTTTCGAGTTTGAACGATTATCGAGACTCCAAAGATGACAGCATCATGTCTGCCATCTTTATTGTAGTTCTAATATACACACACACTATCAAGCAAATACACATGTACAGTAATAATAAGCTATAAAAACACACACAGACAAATAATATGGGGAGGGGGTTCACTTACCAATTCTGTCCTAACAATTTAGTAACAAAAACTACTGTAATAAATTTATCGGGAATGCTTTACAATAGACAACTGAACAAAATTGTCGTTAAAAAATATCAAAAACATGTTACCAAAGGCAATGTAAATAAATCTCCTGCTTACCTGATTAAGATTTTGGTACTTCAACTCATTTTGATGTGTTTATTCGGTTTGAAAAACCAACTAGAACTTAGAGGACTTGCGCGAGTCGTGTCGTTGAAGTCTTGATAATCGCTCAAAAAAAAAAAAAATAGAAAAATCAAACAAAAAAAAATTATAAAAAATCCATCCACTTAATATCACGATAATATGTAGTGGATTTTGCCATTATTTTGGAGTCTTGAACGATTATCGGGACTTCAAAGGTGGCAGCATTGTGTCTAATGTTGTGATTTTAAAAATTACAATTATTATAACGTTTAAAATTTAAAAAAAAGATTAAAAAATGTTACCAAAGGCAATGTAAATAAATCTTCTGCTTATCTGGATAAGAGTGTTTCAATTCCTTTTGGTTTGAAAAACGAACTAGAAATTAGCGGACATGTGCGAGTCATGTCTTTGAAGTCTTGATAATCACTTAATAGAAAATTAAACAAAAAAAATGATACAAAATCCATCCAATTAATATCAAGGTGATATTTGGTGGATTTTACCAGTATTTTGGAGTCTTGAACGACTATCGGGACTTCAAAGGTGTCAGCATTATGTCTAATGTTGTCGTTTTAAAAATTACAATTACAATGTTTAAAATTCAAGGAAACAATTAGTTTCTAAGATGTGAAAAAATAGTCTAAAAAGTGGGGAATCACTTTTTTATATTAATTTAACGTAAAATGAAGCACCTACTTTACGTCCACCTTTTTGTGGGGGGTCAACGTAAAATGAAAACAATTTAACGTAAAATTTGGTAATTGTGGCATGGTAGACCAACACAAAACCTACCTTTAAAAAACTTGTTTTCTAGTGGTTTTCAGGTATGCTGAAAACGAATATCGCATTTAAAATTGAGGCCAGTAATTATTTTTCACGATACTGAAAATATACTTTTCTGCATATATGTGCACGCTTGCGCGTACAACAATGGCCACCACTTATAACATAAAGAATTACATTACTTTATGTACAGAAAACTTATTTGAGGAAAAGTTAAATAATTCTATGTTAAATTGTGTTCACTTTACGTTGACCCCCCCCCAAATGTGGGTGCTCATTTTACATTAAATTAATATAGAAAAGTTATCCCCCACTTAAAAATAAATATTTCCTACACACAATAAGCAAATATGTTTATTTATATGTTTGGCCATAAATTATTTTTTTCTGTTTTTGTTTATTTTCCCCAAAATGTTTCACATGTAACATACACACACTGGGATTAATAAACTAACACAGACAAACTAAATATATCAATAATAAACTATAAACACACACACACACACACACACACACACACACACACACACACACACACACACACACACACACACACACACACACACACACATTAATAATATACTATAAAAACACACATTAAATAAAAAATGTTAGATACAAAATAATAACAAGGGAGTTACCAATTCTGTACTTTCACCTAACAATTTAGAAAACTAAAGATACCGTAAAAATGCCAACTAAAACTGAAGTAAAGATAACCATTATTAAAAACAATCAAAGAAATAGTTTGTTAAAAAAATTTATGGATTTTCAAATATTTTTTAAATAAAAACAAAATTTTATCAAAGTTACGAATAAACAAGAAACACACGATAAAAAAAAAACGAATAAAATTTAATTTTTTTTATTTTTCAATTTCACTAATCTCGATTCTAAATTTTCCATTTTTTTTAATAGAAACAAAAATTTTGTTTTCAAAAACAAAAATGCGAGAAAAATAAAAATCTCGTTGTTCTTCAAATTGAAACAATTTTTTATCTGGAAAACAAAATATTGCATTTTCAGAACAAAACAAAAATTGTCCAATTTTGTTAAAATGAAAATCAAAAAAACTTTTTTGTTTTTTCATCGAATTAATTTGTTTCAAATTCAGATCATAACAAATTAATTTGGGAAGATTTAAATTTGAAAACCAAATTTTTTCATTCAAACAATCAAAACGAATACGGGATAAAAATGGATCAAATTTTACATATTCAAATCCTTCAAGTTGAAAAATGTTTAATCTTTCAAAATTTTTGGAAAATAAATTAATTTTGAAATCTTCATCCAAAACAAAAATTTGATCGTTTTTTTCAAACAAAGAAACAAAATTTGTTTCTGTTTCAAAAAAATTCGCTAATTCGAAAAAAGGTAAATTGTTTTTTTCTTTTAAACCCAATAAATTTTTGTTTCCAAAAAACCCACAAATGACAAAAATGTTTTCCGTTGAAATTGAACAAATTTCGCGAGGTTGGAAGGATTCGTCGCTTGTGAGAGAAAAAAATTCAAATTCAGTTTTAAATTCGCCATTTTTTTAAAATTCAATCAGTGATTTATTGATTTCATCACAAACAAAAATGTGTTCATCTTTTTGGTTGACAAAAATCGAACTTATATATCGATCATTTTTTGCTTTTGAAGCGATACATAGATTATTTTTTGTTTCTGGTAAATCGATTCGATTTTCTTTGATTTTTCCAACTGTTTCAAATGTGACGAATCCGTCATTTTCGTTTTGCAATGAGTCGATGGTTTTGTGCCAATAATCAGGAAATTCGACCAAAATTTCATATTCCGTATACGTCGATGGCAAAACATGTCGCAAAACTGGACATTGTTTTTCCAACATTTGTATTCCACACAAAACTTCAGCATCCTGACAATCCTCCCTCATCAAATGATCAAAATTCAGCCGCCAGGTGGAAGTTTCTTGCAGAATGTTATCAATTAATTGCGTCATTTGATCACAGTTGGTCAATATTTCTTGCATTCTGTCGTCGATTTGTTTGTTCAATCGCAAAGCGTCTTGTTTCGCTTTTTCACAAATCGATTCGTATTCCGACCAGATTTGCACACGTTTTATCGCGCAGTCCGATTTGAATTTGCTTACAAATTGCAAAATATTTTCCGTTAATGTCTTCATTTCTTCTTCAAATGACGTCATTTTGTGCCCGAGGGTTGGGAATTGCTCCTTGCGTTTCACAACTTCATCATGGACTCTTAACGGGATCACATTCGTGCACGAGGTCATCGGGTCATCTGTGTGCGTAGCATAATATTTGTCGCAGTAACAATTGCCGCATCCTTCGCAAAACATCTCCAACTCTTTCTTGTGAAGAACACAAGTGTTCTGCATCGTCATCAGCAAATCAATTATATGTGACCTTTGCACTGCATCCAAATCTTTGAACAAGTGTTCCTTTTTTAACAATTTTTTATGGTATCGCATGCAATGGTTACATAAGAGCTTTTTACACTCTTCGCACCAACATTTCGCTACGGATGAGATGTAATCCTCCGAACACCAATCACATTGAAATTCGGATGAAGAATTGAATTCTTGCCGCATCAATTCCTTCACGATAATCGGTGAAACACCAAAGTCTTTCCAATCCACAAATTGTGCATGACATTTTGGACATGTGCAGTTTGTGTTCGTTTCATCCAAAGTGTTTCCGAAACATGACTGACACACGCCATGCAAACATGGCAAGCATTTCGATAATCGATTTAGTTGTTGTTCACAGGCGACACATTGGTAGAGCGGTTCAAATCGATTGGAAGCCATTGTCAAACTGAAATAAAACAAAATAGAAAATGCATTAAATTTTACAATTAAACATCGTTTTAGACATTTTACAGTTACACACACGTGCAGACGTATTATATACGTGATTTTGTTACACACACAAATTATATATGTATATATATATATATGTATATATATAATTAGAATACTCAAAAGAATTTTCTAACATAACACATCCCTAGAACTAATGTATATCTATATAGAAATAAGCCTTAAAGGAGGCAATATAGGTAAACTCAAATTTAGTTTCTAAATATATATTATGTAAGTTTATGAACTATAAAGAGGGGGGTCACTAATCCCTTTTTTAGTTTGTGTTTTTCCTGTTTTCTTACATAACTCATTTCCAGAACTAATATATATAGATATACCTTATATATATACATTATATATATATTATATATATACATATATGCATCATGTCTATATTATATATATATATACATTTTATATACATTATATATATACATATATGCATTATATATATATTATATATATATATATTATATATATATTATATATATATATATATAATATATATATAATATATATATATATTATATATATATTATATATATACATATATGCATTATATATATATTATATATATATACATATATGCATTATATATATTATATATATATACATATATGCATTATATGTTATTATATATATATACATGTATGCATTATATGTATATTATATATATATATATATATATACATATATGCATTATATGTATATTATTTTAGCCTGACGCTTCACTACAGGCATATAACGTGTACATTCTGTATAGCTAAACGGCCAAATATTTTTAACTATATATATATATATATATATATATATATATATATATATATATATATATATATATATATAATCATTTCCACATGCAGAAAACGTCACAGCTCACAAGAATCATGAAAGCCAACAAACCGAACACTTTTGACCTGTGACGTTAATTATATATTCTTTCATATATATATATATATATATATATATATATATATATATATATATATATATATATATATATATATTTCTAGTCATCGACATACAGTCCTGTTAAAACACTTGTTTTTAATGGTACAAAATTTTATTAAAGTTCTTAAAAGAATAAATGGAGTCATTATTAGAATTTTGTGGAAGATCGATGCGCCGATGACGACGATGCGGGGAGAAAAAATAGACACGAAAAATAGTCAAACGACTATTCGAATGAAATAATAATAAAAAAAAAACAACCTCGTCGTACCTTTCGCCCGACACTTGTCAAGGGATTACGTCGGCAGCGATTAAAATAAAACAATTTACACACAATTGAAAATGGAGGCGAAGGGAGGGGTGACGCCCCCCCCCCCCGAAAAAAAATATACGCAGCGTGGGATATCGTTCATATTTCAGAACCTAGGACAAAATAATCTGCAAATAGGTGCAGAAACAAGAAATAATGACGCATTGTAGGCATTTTTTTTTTAACAGAAATTTACACATTTTTTTTAAATCAGAATTTTAAACATTTTTTTTGAATCAGAATTTTAAACATTTTTTTTGAATCAGAATTTTAAACATTTTTTTTTAATCAGAACTTTTAAACATTTTTTTTTAATCAGAACTTTTAAACATTTTTTTTAAATCAGAATTTTTAAACATTTTTTTTAAATCAGAATTTTTAAACATTTTTTTAAAAATCAGAACTTTTAAACATTTTTTATTTAAATCAGAACTTTTAAACATTTTTTTTAAATCAGAATTTTTAAACATTTTTTTTTTAAAAAGAACTTTTAAACATTTTTTTTAATCAGAATTTTTAAACATTTTTTTTAAATCAGAATTTTTAAACTTTTTTTTTAAATCAGAACTTTTAAACATTTTTTTTAATCAGAACTTTTAAACATTTTTTTAAAAATCAGAACTTTTAAACATTTTTTATTTAAATCAGAACTTTTAAACATTTTTTTTAAATCAGAATTTTTAAACATTTTTTTTTTAAAAAGAACTTTTAAACATTTTTTTTAATCAGAATTTTTAAACATTTTTTTTTAAATCAGAATTTTTAAACTTTTTTTTTAAATCAGAATTTTTAAACATTTTTTTTAATCAGAACTTTTAAACATTTTTTTAAAAATCAGAACTTTTAAACATTTTTTATTTAAATCAGAACTTTTAAACATTTTTTTTTAAATCAGAACTTTTAAACATTTTTTTTTAAATCAGAACTTTTAAACATTTGTTTTTAAATCAGAACTTTTAAACATTTTTTTAATCAGAACTTTTAAACATTTTTTTTAAATCAGAATTTTAAACATTTTTTTTAAAATCAGAACTTTTAAACATTTTTTTAAATCAGAGCTTTTAAACATTTTTTTTTAATCAGAACTTTTAAACATTTTTTTTTAATCAGAGCTTTTAAACATTTTTTTAAATCAGAACTTTTACACATTTTTTTAAAATCAGAACTTTTAAACATTTTTTTTAATTAGAATTTTTAAATATTTTTTTTAAATCAGAACTTTTAAACATTTTTTTTTAAAATCAGAACTTTTACACATTTTTTTTAAATCAGAACTTTTAAACATTTTTTTTTAATCAGAACTTTTAAACATTTTTTTTAATCAGAAGTTTTAATCATTTTTTTTTAAATCAGAGCTTTTAAAATTTTTTTTTTAATCAGAACTTTTAAACATATTTTTTTAAATCAGAGCTTTTAAACAATTTTTTTTTAATCAGAGCTTTTAAACATATTTTTTAAATCAGAGCTTTTAAACATTTGTTTTTAAATCAGAACTTTTAAACATTTTTGTTTAATCAGAACTTTTAAACATTTTTTTAAATCAGAGCTTTTAAACATTTTTTTTTAAATCAGAACTTTTAAACATTTTTTTTTAAATCAGAGCTTTTAAACATTTTTTTTAAATCAGAACTTTTAAACATTTTTTTTTAATCAGAGCTTTTACACATTTTTTAAATCAGAACTTTTACACATTTTTTTTAAATCAGAACTTTTAAACATTTTTTTTAATCAGAACTTTTAAACATTTTTTTTTTAAATCAGAACTTTTAAATATTTACCATCGATTCTGAAATAAAATGAAATCCTGACATTGTGATCATTTTTGCAGGTGTTATGTGCCAAATATTGAAATAAGAATGTTTAAATTCAATTATTGTAATTTAAGTCTTTAATTTTAAAGTCGATTTTATTTATAAAATATCTTTTTAGAAATCAATCTCAAAAACAATCTGAACAATAAATCTCTTTTGTTATGGCTAAGTTTTTGTCAAGGGTAGAAATTATAATAGACAAGTATTCATCCATGATGACATTTTACCGATTTCCTGGTTTACAGGTATTCTTGCTAAATTTCTTTGAAAGAATTGACATAAACAATACTTCAACTAAATACGTATATTTCATGCAATAATGACTTTTGTTTCTTCTAACTTTTCCTAAACTAAACATAAAACATCGGTTAGGGTTAGTTTAACATTCTGTAAAAGTACCTTCCGTTTTTTTTTTTTTTTTGTACTTCTGCAGAGAAGGTAAAAAACCGATAAAAACTGGATATATTTTTCGTGTTTTTATTCAATTTAACATGTTTATTCAGCTCGAAAAGAATACAGTGTTTACCGATGTGTTGGAAAATTCAAGATGGCGTCTCACACATTCTTTAACACCGTAAGTTTGGGAAAAGGTGTTATAAATAAAAAACTATACAAAATACTATTAAAAACCCGTCGAATATATGTCAACCTATGTCACGGTAACATATATTGAGCGAGTTTTTAACAGTATTTTAACCGGTTTTTTATTTATTACACCTTTTTCCAAACTTACCGTGTTAAAGAGAGAATCGGCCGCCATCTTGAATTTTCCAATACATCGGTAAACACTGTATGCTTTTCGAGCTGAATAAACATGTTAAATTGAATAAAAACACGAAAAATATATCCAGTTTGGTAGAAAAGTAATTTATCTTGCCTTTGATAACATTTATTTGTTATATATTTGTTTTTTGGCAACTTATTCGAATCTATGTGTACAGTAATACAAACCCGAAATGAATTTAAGACCACGAGTGAAATGAGAAAATGAAGAAAATCACATTTACTGTGTGTGTTTACTGTTTATGTAAGTCAGCGGGTTTGGTTGCCATAACAACGTGACGGTAGTGAACGTGTGTGTGTGCGTGTGTGCGCGTTTCGTGTAGTTTAGTTTCGTATAATAGTTTCGTATTTTTTTAATTTGTAAATAACAAGTTATTAAAAAATTAAACCCTTCCAAGATTGACAATAAATAAAACCATAATATTTTATGGTAAAGGTAAGAGCGTAGAAATGATTGTTTTTTTAGGAGATGTGATTATTGGATTAACCAATCAGAAATCGTCTGTGGCACACACATCTCTGTTTTTATAGATATATAGGTCGAGGTAATTAGTTAAAGAGATTTAATATAATGTGATATATAGATAGATAGATTAAATGTTAAATAGATTTTGTAAATAGTACAGTTGAAATGATTAGAATATTTCCAATATGTAATAAGGTCGAGGTAATTAGTTAAAGAGATTTAATATAATGTGATATGCAAATGAGCATAAGTCATTCGATATGGGGGTGGTTTGTAGAATAGTATATAAATAAATTAGGCAAAGATTCTTATGTCTCCTATAACAGAAACATCCTAAAATGGGTTCTAATGTTTCTCTACCAGGAGAGATCTACCCTCTTACCTTCTTTATATTTCGTTGATGATGGAGAGCTGTACACACAGACAGAAACACACGAACCCTATTACTTTATAAAAATAAAGATATAATTGAGTAAAATAAATATTATAAATATATAATTGAGTAAAATAATTATTATAAATATATAATTGAGTAAAATAAATATTATGAATATATAATTGAGTAAAATAAATATTATAAATATATAATTAAGTAAAATAAATATTATAAATATATAATTAAGTAAAATAATTATTATAAATATATAATTTGAGTAAAATAAATATTATAAATATATAATTGATTAAAATAAATATTATGAATATATAATTGAGTAAAATAAATATTATAGATATATAATTAAGTAAAATAAATATTATGAATATATAATTAAGTAAAATAAATATTATAAATATATAATTGACTAAAATAAATATTATAAATATATAATTGAGTAAAGTAATTATTTTAAATATATATTTGAGTAAAATAAATATTATAAATATACTAGCTGTACCCTGACACGCGTTGCTGTGGCTCAATTTGGTGTAATGGAAAATTCTAATGAAAATAGAAAATGTATGTTTCTTATATTCTTAGTACAGCAATCCACTCTAAAAAAAAAAAAATGAAAAAAATGGTACTCTTGCAGAATTGGATCCTGATCCTCAGGATTACCGTCGATCATGGCTTGGGCTCGACCAACAATCAGTGGATAAAGCTAACGTTGAAACGCTAAATGTTTTTTTTTTCTTTTCTTTTCACAAAAATGTGAGTTAGTAATTAATATTTGAGTGATGGGAGTGGGGGGGTACTATACACAGATTCGAAAAAGTTGTCCAAAAACAAATGAAAGCAAAAGTAAGGTAAGTTACATTTCTACCTAACTGGATAATTGTTTAGTGTTTTTTATGTAAGGTAAAATGTTTAATCGGCTCAAAAAACAGAAATAGTTGCAGACTGTTGAATACGTTAAGTTTGGGAAATTAAGTTGAAAAGTAAAAAATATACAATACAGTATCAAAAACCCACTGAATATGTTACCATGACATAGGCTGACATAATCGGTGGGTTTGTGACAGTATTTTGTATAGTTTTTTAGTTTTAACTCACTTTCTCAAACTTAACATAATCAACAGTGTCCGCCACCATTAGTATCTTTCAAATACACCGATAAACACTGTTTTTCGAGCTGACTAAACGTTACATTAAATGAAAAGTGTTTGTATTAACAGATACAAAGAAGTTGTCAAAAAATAAATATATAACAAATAAATGTTATCAAAGGCAAGAAAAGTAAATGTTCTACCTAACTGGATAAGATTGTAGTGTTTTTATGTAATGTATAATGTTTAATCAGTTCAAAAACATGCAGTGTTTATCGGTATATTTGAAAAATACAAATGGTGGCAGACTGTATCAAACACGTTAAGTTTGGGGAAATTTTGGGAAAATGAGTTTAAACTAAAAAACTATACAAAATACTGTTAGGAACTCACTCAATATATGTTACTGTGATGTAGGCTGACATATAATCAGTGGTTTTAAATTTTGATCGATACAGGTAACGACTTTTAGGAGTCCCTTTTAGTGATTACCTGGTTTGAGGATATTATACAACTAAATGGCAAATCTGCCCCAAAAATCCGGTATTATTTTACTTTAAGGCCCGTCTCATGTTCGTATGTAACGAAATATTTTATTGTAGATTTCAGTGTACTAAAAACGAATCTGCAAACCGTTTCCCTCGCAAAAAGAAAGTTTTCATGATATGAAAAAATTACTTTTTCGAAAAGTGGGTGATCACTTTTCAATTTAAATTTAACTTAGAATGAGCACCCACTTTCTGGCCACCTGAGAGAGGGGCATTTTTCTGTGTGTGGGGAGGGGTGTTTTGGCGGCCGACTCCCCGCCCCTCCAACCAATTTAAGTACCATCTTTTGTTTATTAAATTGTTAGGTGAAAGTATAGAATAGTAACAAAACGTCCTCCCCATGTTAAGAATGGCTTTCTAAATAACGTTATTATTCTATTATTCTATTATTATGGTACTTTCTCTGCATAAGTACCATGTTTTGTTTATTAAATTGTTAGATGAAAGTACAGTACTCATGCAGAGAGTGATCCGTGTTGAAAGAATAACGTTATTATTTAAAAAGCCATTCTTAACATGGGGACGGGAGGGTGGTTCATACCTAATCTGTATTTTAACCTTACAATTGAATAAAAAAGCATAATAAAACTTTACTTAAACCTTGAAATACGATTTAAAAAATAGCCCGGACCACTCTTTGCATTTAGGTAGCGCCAAAACTGAGGGGGGGGGGCAGGTAAGTACTTTTTAAAAATTTACCAAAAATTTGGAGTGTGAAATTCGGTGAATAGACTCTAGATCGACGCGAAGTAACTGGTTGCCTATATGAATAAGTGGAATTATTTGAAATCCAGGTACTTATATTATAATATTTTTGCATATTCTCATAGAAAATCATCCTAAATCTAAGTTAGACAATAAATAAAAAATTAATTAGTTCAAAAACCTTTTTTTTTAAATATTTATGTACGTTTTTTGTGCAAGACAAAAAATGTCAATTGTTAACTTTTTGGGAAAATTTAACATTTAAAATTGAATTAAAAATAGTAGAAAAAGTTTTACATTATTCTTTTTTCTATATGATAAAATTCAGGGTTTTATCTTTCTGGAAAAAAAAAGTTACTCAGAAATAATGGATTTTAATAAATGTAATTTAGTTTTAAAAAACAACAAAAACTTGATTTTTCGGCCATTTTTGGCGGTGCCTTACCAACCAATCTTATATCGAAAAACAAAAAAAAAACTCAAAAAGCAAGCGACAAACTTTTTTTTTGGCCTTATATAATAAAGAAAAAATGTGTAAATTAAAAAACTTGGAAGATAAACAAATGAATTATGCTTTTTTTTGGGGGGGGTTACTTATCGAGTTAACAGAAAATGAAATCTTTCGTCAATTCGTGGCTGTGAAATGAATCAAACCGGAAGTTCAGTTTTATCAACAGAACAGATTCGCAGTAACGGCTTACGAAAATATATTTCTTTTATTTAATATTTTAATAATTCGCGAGGTAAATTTATTTTAATAACATAAAAACATACCTCGACTCTAAAGATGGGTTGTCTGAAAATTTCAAATAAATTGGTAACGTAGAAATATGGTTTTATTCACTTGTAACGAACCAAATTTACATTTATATATATATAGATATAAAGTTTCGTAGTTAAATTTTATATATAATTATCCAGAACCACTCAAAAAACTATTTTCAATAATTGTGCTGAAAAGCAAAATAGCGCCCATTCGCAGCTGAACATTTTGCTAACTGCATTTTATTTCCTCTGATGATATGAGCCCATGTTGAAAATCCATGGATTAAGGAAATTAAAATAACCCCTTCTATATATTCCTTTTGCCAAACAATAAATTCTTAAATCGAATACATGTCTCTATATGTTGTTTTTTTTTCAGAATTAAAAATTTAACCACGAAACTTATATAGTGCTCTATTCTAAAATACTGAGATTTTCCTTTTTGGCTAGGATCACTTGAAAGCATTACTTCACGTAATATCTATCATGATTTTTCATCTGAATTCTATCATTGTCTTATCTCGCTTATATATATATATATATATATATATATATATATATATATATACTTGTTTATTGTTATATAAACATGCTCACATCCCGCTGCTACAAATAGCCACTTGTTTCAATCAAACAACAGATATCATCAGGCAGCGACTTGACTATTCAAAAGTTCAATGAATAATAATTTGTAACAGCGGGATGTGAGCATGTTTATATAACAATAAACAAGTATTATCAGCTCTTTTTATTGAGCACTATCTAACAACCTCGTTGAATTCATTAGTCCATTACTTTTGAATATAAAAAAACCCACATATATATATATAAATATATATATATATGCATATACATACGTATATATATATACATATATATATGTATATGCATATGTATATATACATGTGCATATATGTACATATTTATACATACGAAATACATATATATATACATATGCATATACATACGTATATATATACATATGTATATGCATATATACATATGTATATATATACATATATACATATTTATATATATGTATATATATATATACATATTTATGCAGATGTATGTACATACATACATATATATATATATCTATATATATGTGTATACCTGCATATATATATATATATAAATATATATATATATACTTCCGAGTTATGAAAGGAATTGTTGTAATGGAGTCATTTCTAAATCGGAGTAACTTAGCAACAAGCCGATTATATTATTGTGATTTCTTATCTTGATCTGAACATGTATTTTGAACTTTGCTTTTCAAATAATCTACAAAACGGATTATCAAAATGACAAGTTTATTCAAACAATGAACTGTTTACATAGTTGCGATAAGAAACAACGACAATGAAACCATCAAAGTCACACACACACACACACACACACACATATATATATATGAACTTTATACATAGTTGCAATAAGAGATAGCGACAACAACACGCTCAAAATCATACACACACTCACACACACACATATGAACTGTTTACATAGTTACGATAAGAGGCAATGACATAGAAAACACTCAAAGTCACCTTCATACACACATACAAACACACACACACACACACACAGTTGAATCTTATAGAGATATCAATCATACCAGTTATTATAGGTGCCACAGGGCTTATGAAGAAGAACCCGAAGTCTAACCTAAGAAATATTCCGGGTGAATAATCTTATCCAACTCTGCCCCCATTTAAGGAAACTTTTTTTTTTTTTAATTTAATTTTTTTTTGTACTTTTCACTTTTATTATTATTATTATTTTTATTATTATTATTATTTTTATTATTATTATTTTTATTATTATTATTATTATTATTTTTATTATTATTATTATTATTATTATTTTATTATTATTATTATTATTATTATTTTTATTATTATTATTATTATTTTTATTATTATTATTTTATTATCATTATTATTATTATTATTATTTTTATTATTATTATTATTATTTTTATTATAATTATTATTATTATTATTTTTATTATTATTATTATTATTATTATTTTTATTATTATTATTTTATTATTATTATTATTATTTTTTTTATTATTATTTTATTATTATTATTATTATTATTTTTATTATTATTATTTTATTATTATTATTATCATTATAATTATTATTATTATCATTATAATTATTATTATTATTTTTATTATAATTATTATTATTATTATCATTATAATTATCATTATTATTATTATTATTATTTTTATTATAATTATTATTATTATTATTATAATTATTATTATTATTTTTTTTTTGTTAATAGTACATTTCCCCCTATTACTGCACCGCGCCAATCATCTACATCCAAAAATCTATTTTGTCCTGTTAGACACATCCAAAGACTTTGCTACCCTATCTTTCTACCTTTGCCTTCTACCCAAACCCCCTCTCTGTATATCTAATAGCAAAGAAAACTAAGAAGTATTGCCACATATTACCTAACATATATTGTACACTGAAATCCAGCATTATAGCCTTACAACTACCCTCTAAAACTTATGCATTACTTCATAGTGCTGTTTGTCATCTTGGTTGCATCTCTCATAAATGCTCCTCCACTGATAATAGAAACCTTACACACCGTTAAAGTAGAATTACCACCCGTCCACGCTATACACCCACTTTAACCCTAAAACATATACTGCATACATTTAAGACTATGATAAAGGCCCTATACATTTAAGACTATGATAAAGGCCCTATACATTTAAGACTATGATAAAGGCCCTATACATTTGACTATGATAAAGGCCCTATACATTTAAGACTATGATAAAGGCCCTATACATTTAAGACTATGATAAAGGCCCTATACATTTAAGACTATGATAAAGGCCCTATACATTTAAGACTATGATAAAGGCCCTATACATTTAAGACTATGATAAAGGCCCTATACATTTAAGACTATGATAAAGGCCCTATACATTTAAGACTATGATAAAGGCCCTATACATTTAAGACTATGATAAAGGCCCTATACATTTAAGACTATGATAAAGGCCCTATACATTTAAGACTATGATAAAGGCCCTATACATTTAAGACTATGATAAAGGCCCTATACACCTTTGTACATTAGACTATAGTTAATACGCTCCTCCTTTATTTAAAATTCGATAAAACTCCCCCAACATCATCTATAATTTTAATTGATCTATTTTGATCCAACGCCAAACGCCACATCACTAGGTTACGTAGCATCTTGTTATGGCTTGAAATAAACTCTTTACTTAGTTGCGATAAGAAACAACGACAATGAAACAATCAAAGTCACACACGAAGTAAACAGAACAACGGAATAAAGTTTAAACAATTTATTACTGGAACAACAACGTAGAAAGGTTACAACTGAAAAGAGTAGTAAACGTCACCGAGCAGGCGAGGGTCGCTCTGGTGTTTAATCCACACCTGGGATCAAAAGGTCTATGGTTTATGTAATGGGTAGAACAGTCCATTTGGAGGGTGATTCCCCCACAACACCCCCCCCTCCCAAGCTGATTTCCGCGGTTGTGAGAATCAGTATTTCCTCCTTTTTGGGCAGACCAATAACGGGTCTGTGCGCTTTCTCTTTCTGCCGGAGTGTCTCGGTTCTGACATCCCTGTTGGAGGGTCTATGTCAAAACAGTCATACACAGTTTCAATCGCTTAACTGCCGTCCTGCGGTGGTTCTTCTTGATCCTCATAGAAGCGTTTCCTGATTTGGTCCAGGTGTCTCTTATGTTGGAACTTTGGGCCCTGAATGATGTATGTAACATGGCTGATTCTTCTTAAAATCGTACCCTGTTCCCAAAAAGAAACGTTATTTCTAAAATGTCTAAAATACACGTTATCTCTGCTGTTAAACAGTTTTGTTGGCATTGTAGAGGTTCTGTTGTGTACTGTGTGTTTGGGTAGCAGTTTATCAAATACGGATTTTATTTTCCGTCTAAGCATGATTTCTGCTGGGAATCCCGCATCTGGTTTGTTCAGATTTCTCGTGATTCTGTAAACCTGCAGGAATTGCTGAAGAGCTTTTTCTGTCGGCGTACCGGACGCCTTTTTTAATGCCCTTTTAAGCGTATCGATGAAGCCTGGCCGTTGTTTCTGGCGTGGTATTGGGGTGTCTTGACTTGATCTCCGAACTTAACCAGACAGTCTACAACACCAAACCGAGCAAACAATTCCAATAAAAAATTTGCCGTTGTTGCCGTGGTCGGTTTTTTGCATCTTAGTACCTCTGGCCATTTAGAGGAAGTCATCTACTATCAGGTAGTAAAAATCCTCCACAGGTCCCGCATAATCGATGTGGATCCTCGACCATGGTTGTTCAGCCTTAGGCCAAGGTTTATATGTTATCGGTGGTGCTTTTGCAGACAAAGCACAGCCTTTGCCTCTGTTCACCATGTCGGTAATATCTTGGTCCATAGCTGGCCAATAAACAAAACTTCTCATTAGGCTTTTCATTCTGTTTATTCCTGGATGACCCATGTAAAAATCCCTGAGAATACTTTTTTGAAGGGTTTGGAGGATGACAACCCTTTCACCGTATAACAATATTTCGTTGCAACCAGAAAAAATGTCTGAAATGGTGTCACCCAGTGCTAATTTCTGCTTCGTGTTTTGAATGAAATTGTCCTTCAGGGATTCTGACTTAATTTCCTGAAGTGTGACCGGCAGATCGCAGATAATATTGTTTATCATGGTTTTTACATCACAATTAATACGTATTGCCGCGATTACTGAATCTTCAAGAGGTTCCATTTATGCAGGAATCAGTCTCGATAGACCGTCTGCATGGGCTAGTTGTTTTGAGGGGAGAAATTGAATTGTAAAATTATAGTTCAACAGAATAGTTCCCCATCTTAATAGTCGGTTCGCAGTGAATGTTGGCAGTCCTTTTTTTTTATCCAAAAATGGATATCAACAGCTTATGGTCGGTTTGTAGAAAAAAATTTCTTCCGTACAAGAACCGGTGGAATTTGTAAACTGCAAATATAATTCCTAGGGCCTCTTTCTCGATCTGAGAATAATTATTTTCCGCTGGCAAGAGTGTCCATGATGCGAAAGCAATAGGCTGTTTCGAGCCATCCAGCATTCGATGTAGCATGCACGCCCGGGTGCCATATTGACTAGCGTCGCTAGCGATTATTATGCCCCACTGCACGTTGAAATGCAATAGGAATAGTTTTGAAGTCAGGATTCTTTTTATTTCTTGGAATGATGTCTGGCAATCTTTTGTCCACTCCCAAGCCTTATCCTGGTAATAATTTGCCAAACCTAAAAAGAACTTTGCAATTGAATTATGTTTACTGGTGCCGGCATTTCTTTAATAGTGGTCGCCATCTCTGGGTCTGGGCGCCTGTCATCTTTATCAATTAAATGACCCAGGTATTTTATTGTTTGTAAAAAGAACTCGCATTTATCTGCTTTGATTTTAAATTCATAATCTTGTATTCGACTGAATACTTGTCTGATATGTTTTTCATGTTCCTCCCTGCTGTTGCTCGCTATGAAAATGTCATCAAGATATGCGATGGTGATATCCAAGCTGGACAGCATAGTATCCATTACTTGCTGGAATATTGCAGGTGCCACCTTGACACCAAATGTGAGTCTTTCGTATCTGTACAAACCCCGATGAGTGTTAATATAGAGGAGGTTAGTGCTTTTGTCGTTTACCGGAATCTTTCGATCTTAGAAAAAAACTTGCCGCCATTTAATTTCGTGAACACTTCTTCTTGGTAATGGATAAGTCAGCGCAAACGTGAATTTCCCTGGATCTTTTCTTTACGTAAACTACCGGAGCAGCTCACTGACTATATTCAATTTTAGTCAGTATACCGATGCTTTCTAATCTGTCTAGTTCCTGATTTATTTTGTCCAAGGAAGTGAACGGGACATTACGTTTCTTTTTAAACACTGGTTGTGTGCCAGGTTTAAACTTACAATCTGCGACCATTTTTGTACATCTCCCCAGGCCAGGAGTAAATAAGTTTGTGAATTCTTTTTTAAAACAAGTTATAAGTTTCTCAGTTTCTGCTGGGGGGGGGGATCTATTTCTTGCTTAATGTGCATATAGGAAGATCCCAGAGACGAAACTCCTTCATGCATTCAGAACCGAACAGGTTCTCACTATCTTTTAGCACATACAATCTTAGTTTTTTGTTTTCCCTCGTAAAGTGACGTTTGTAATTAATTCATCTTCAAAATGAATATTTGTACCATTAATGGCTGTTGTCATTCTGTTAGTTTTTAACATAGTCGGCTTTCGTAATATTTGATCTGAAGCAAGCGCTCAGTGCTTTTAGTTTTTCTGAGTTTCGGTGGTTAGTGTCTGTATGCCATTTCGACGGTTTTTTCTTAGTTACTTTTTTATATTCGTGATGCCTGCTTCGATATGTCTGGCATCTTCTTTTATAATTTTTACTTTTTGACAATCCTCAGTTAATTTTTGAAGTGTTAAGTTTGGTTCATTTTCTAATTTTGTAAGAACTCTGCGCCTGATTTCCGCATCTTTTCCCGAGGTCAACCCTTGCGCAAACACAAGACATTTAAAATTATCTGCTGTTAGTTCACACAACTTAAAGTCATCACAGTGTTTGTTCACTACAACTGCGTAGGTGGCAAAATCGTCATTATCGTCTTTTACCACATTCAAACATCTCCAACGCATATGGAAAAGAGACGTTCTCGGCGAGAAAAATTCTGTTAACAAATTTACCATCTCATTGAATGACAAATCTGCTGTTTTCCGAGGCAAGGTGTAATCAACGAATTTATAATGCTCAGCCGTTTCCAATTTTCGTATTAGAAGTTTAGTTTTCTTTTGATCAGACCAAATCTTCATAACCCCAAAAATACGCTGCAAATAATTTTTCCTCTTCCTCATATTGTATTCTGAGAAAATGTATTCGGTTCATATTGTATTCTGAGAAAATGCTGAATTGCTTTCCGTGTTCGCATTATTCTTAACCATTTCTGTAAGCAATTACTCTGTTCGTACATCTCCCCAGGCCAGGAGTAAATACGTTTGTGAATTCTTTTTTAAAACAAGTTATAAGTTTCTCCGTTTCTGCTGGGGTGGGGGGGATCTATTTTCTTGCAGAATGTGGATATAGGAAGATCCCAGAGACGAAACTCCTCCATGCTGTCAGAACCGAACAGGTTCTCACTATCTCTTAGCACATACTATCTTAGTTTTTTGTTTTCCCTCGTAAAGTGACGTTTGTAATTAATTCCTCTTCAAAATGAATTTTTGTACCATTAACAGCCGTCGCCGTTCTGTTAGTTTTTAACATACGTAATTTTTCGTAATATTTTCCACGTTTTGAGATTTATTATTGAAAGATCCGATCCACTGTCTAATTGAAATTTAATAGCCTTGCCGAAAATGTTAACCGTTACATATTTGCGTAGATTTTCATCTACAGCGTCCTTAGTTCTGGTTTGACGTACACGGCTTCTATTCTGAGTTTTCCTACAGTGTGAACTTTTATGACCGATCTTATTGCATGAATGCACATCTGAAGCAAGCGCTCGGTGCTTTTAGTTTTTCTGAGTTTCGGTGGTTAGTGTCTGTGTGCCATTTAGACAGGTTTTTCTTAGTTACTTTTTTATATTCGCAATGCCTGCTTCAATATTTCTTGCATCTTCTTTTATAATTTCTACTTTTTGACAATCCTTAGTCAATTTTTGAAGTGTAAGGTTCGATTCATTTTCTAATTTTGTAAGGACTCTGCGCCTGATTTCCGCATGTTTTCCTGAGGTTAACCCTTACGCAAACACAAGACATTTAAAATTATCTGCTGTTCGTTCAAACAACTTAAAGTTATCATAGTGTTTGTTTACTACAACTGCGTAAGTACATAGAGCTAGAGCAAACAATAATAAATACGAAATCTGCATTAATCAAAATATATCCTGAGTATTTATGACTTTTGGAATTGTAAAAAAAAACACACACACACAAAAAAATAGTTTGTCTAAGTGAGATGGATTCAAAAACGAAATTGAATATTATTAATATCAAGAGCAAATATATCCTGCACTTTCTCTATCTAATCAGGATATATCTATTGCTTCCTTAAAAGAAATAAGCAGATGTTTATATGATTTCTGAGGAAATTGTATTGGATCAACCTCTTTTACTTTGTTTATATCTCTTATCTCTTATCTCCTCTTCTTAATTGTCTCCTCACGAGGACAGAGATAGACACGAAATTGCTTCAGACTAAAAGGATTTCCACGTCACTGACCAAGAACAGAACAGATACTACATAAAGTCATGAATAGTATATAGAGCTAGAGCAAAGTCGGGCTGAACTTTTTTTTTTTTTTTACATAGGCATCACCACATTATCAAGGCCAAGAGGCCACTCAAGGATAAGGGTTAAAGAGTGTACAGTAGAAATTGGACATTATAGTAATCATTAGTAATGAAAATTTGGTAAAGTTGATAACTTATATGGAACGGCTCATCAAGAACTTATTTACTTTAGACTTGAAGACAACCATATTGTAGTCAGCCGGAAAGCAGGAAAACGGAAGACAATTCCACAGGCGTGCAGTTCTAAGAAAAAAGCTTTGTTCATGGAATCTACGTTTAGGTTTAGGCACAGATAAAGAGTGGGGGGAATTATTGATTGTGTTTACAGCTAGACGAGTGTTTCTTGTGAAAGTTTGGCGAGGGGGGACCATAGACTGAAGCTCAGTCGAACACTTTCCATGAAAATAACGATACATCAGAGACAAACTCGCAACATCTCTTCTGTGAGATAAAGGTTGCAAGGAAGAGAAAAGGACATCTCCTACGAGGCTACGAAGTCTATTTTGAACTGCTAATAAATAATAATAAATACGAAATCTGCATTAATCAAAATATATCCTGAGTATTTATGACTTTTGGAATGTTTCTTCATGTGTATTATGTGTACGTATGTATATGCATGTGTATGTATATGCGTATTTGTGTGCTACTATGTGTGTATGTTTGCATGTGTGTGCATATGCATATGTATGTTGGCATACATCTGTATGTATGCATGTGTTCATTTCCATGTGTGTGGGGTGGAGAGGGCTTCCGTGGGGTGTGGTGAGGGCAGCCCCTCTGGGAGAAGCGGATCTCTGATAAAAAACAACAGCAAAGCGGGAGACAAGTACCCGCATTAAGCTGGTCTGCAGTTTGACTTGTTGCTGGCTATCTTGCTCTTGCTTGTTGCTAGATGTCAACATTTTGAACCGAGAGAGAGATTTAGCTGTCGTACAAAGCTAAAACTCTGTAACATCATCTTTATATAGATACTCCTTCAGGCGTATCTAGACATTGGATTTGGAGAACGTACTCACATTTAAAAACATGAAGTTTATTAAAAAAAAAAAGAAAACAAAAGTCCTGTGGCGATAAAAAAAGCTGTGACGTGTGTACGCCTTAAATACTGGACGGATTTAACAATTAATCTGCCATCATATGTGTGTGCATATTTATATATGTACAGGTTCGTTTATATGTTTTATATCTATGTGTATATGTATGTATATGTGTCTGTGTGTATATATGTTTGTGTGTATGTATATACATTTATATATGTTTGTATGCATGTATGTGTGTATATGCATATATGTGTATGTATATGTATGTGTATATGTGTATGTATGTGTGTATGTGTATGAATGTATATATATGTATGTGTATGTATATGTAGGTAAGTGTATGTATATATATGTGCATATGGGTATGTATATGTATGTGTATGTGTAAGATTATGTGTGTATGTATTTGTATATGTGTGTATATGTGGATATACATGTATGCATATGTGTATGTATGCATGTAAGTATGTTTATGTATGTTTGTGTATTATGCGTTGTGTATGTATATGGGTATATATGAGCATATGCTTATAGACATGTATGTATGTATGTATGTATGTATGCATGTATATATTTATAGGTATGTATACCAATGACCATCTTGTGTATGTTTGCATGTGTGTATGTATATGTATGTGTGCGTAATGTGTATTGTGTATGTATGCATGTATATATGTGTGTGATATGTGTACATATGTATGTGTGCGTGCGTGTATATATATGTATGTATACCAATGACCGTCTTTAGTGTCATGTCTGCTTAAGCATGTGAATTCACCGGCAGGACTATATGTCATTTTCGGGCTCATGAATTTTCAGTGTCTGAGGGAGTGGCACTCGTCTGACAAGACGTTGCAATCATATATATATATATATATATATAGTAAGTTATAAAATGTATATGGCGATTAAGCTACACTGAATATTCCGCGTTTCATCCACTCTAGGATTCTTTAGGCTTATGCGCCTTTTATAAATTACTAACTAGCTCTACCTACGTATTGAGCATTTTTGAAGTAAATGCTTAAAGTTTACGCATAAATCTATACTTTCATATATTAATTTTATGTGAGTAAATTAAGTAGTTATATATATATATATATATATATATATATATATATATATATATATATATATATATATATATATATATACGGTGTCCATAAAATTCGTGTGCACTTTAAAAAATTTATGACTTTATTTATATTTTCGATAGAAATAATCTGTAAAAAATGTTATAAAGTTTCATGTATCTAGTTTTAAGTATAGTTATTGAATAATTTTTCACCACAAAATTCGTAACAATTTTTAGATAAGTAAAAAATAAGTAAAAAATATTTTCTTTTGTTTTTCACAATCAATTTGATCCCATGGCTTCAATTAAGGAAAAAGTAAACTGTGTCCTTTGGTTGCCTGAATTGAAATCTACTATTGCTGTACAAAGAAAGTTTAGAATTGAATACAATAAAAAAGCGCCTCATAGGAACACCATTGTTAAATGGATGAAAAAATTTAAAGAGACAGGCTCTGTCCATGATAAACCACGGTCTGGAAGGCCATGTGTCAGTAACGAAAGTGTTGCTTCCATAGAAGAATCCTTTACTGCAAGTCCAAGAAAGTCTGTAAGATGGGCATCATTGGAGCTCAGGCTGCCAAAGTCTACTGTGCATAAGATTCTGCGGGCAAAACTTAATATGAAAGCTTGCAAAATTCAATTACATCAACAGTTGTTAGAAGAGGATTATTATGCACGGCTAACTTTTTGTCACCAGTTCAATGAAAAACTTTGTAATGATGATGCATTTGTGAGTAATTTACTGTTTTCTGATGAAGCAACGTTTCACATTAGTGGCAAGGTCAACGGGCATAATTGCCGAATTTGGGGAACTGAAAACCCAAATGAAACTGTTGAACATGAAAGGGACTCTCTTTATGTTAATGTGTGGTGTGCTTTGGGAATAAATCGAATCATAAGGCCATATTTTTATGAAGATTGTCTTATTAACAGTGACAGCTACTTAGATATGTTGCAGAATTACTTTATTCCGCAACTTAAACAATTAAACTTGAAAGATGATACAGTGTTTCAACAAGATGGAGCTCCTTGTCACTTTGCTCGGCATGTTAGACAGTTTCTAAATCAGGAATTTCCTAACAGATGGATCGGAAGGGGTGGACCATTCCATGTTAGCCAGATTTGACTCCATGAGATTTTTTTATGGGGACATGTGAAAACAATTGTGTATGCAACCAAACTTAGTTCATTGGAAGATTTGAAAGCTAGAATAACTAATGTGATTTCAGGCATTACTATAAATCATTTGGCAAATGTTTTTCGTGAACTTCAAAATCGTATTATCCTTTGTATTGCTAATGATGCATGTGGAAAGTTAAATAAAATTTCAATAAAAACTTTAAAAAATATAGATTTACTTCTTACAAATCCATTTTACAAATTATTTCTAGTGCAAATACAAATAAAGTTATGAAATTTTTAAAGTGCACACGGACTTTATGGACATCCTGTATATTGTCATCCACATACAGTACTGTTTCGTTGTATCACAACTCATCAGTGACGCTAGACAAACACCTTTCCCCAGCCATGAATCGAACCTACAACTGTCGCATTGACAATCGGTAGCTCTCACCATTCGGCTATGAATCAGTGCCGTAAATATTTCTCCTAGAGTCTGTATTAAATCCACACCCTCCCATCGCACAGTGCTCGAACCATCAGCTTGTTTACAGACAAATTAATCGTGGGCTTCGCTTAATCGCTTTAAACACACACACACACACACACGCACACACACACACACACACACACACACACACACACACACACACACACACACATATATAAGAGCTCTGATTTACCAAAAAAAAAAAAAAAAAAATACCTGCACTGCGTCATTATTTCTGGTTTCTGCACTTATTTGCAGGCAAGTTTTTTTTTTACTATTATTTTGTCCTAGGTTCTGAAATATGGACAATATATAACGTCATTTATTTAATTCAACCCGTATAGTTTTATAATTTTTTTGTTGTTTTGCCCTCCCTTCGCCTCCATTTTCAATTATGTGTAAATTGTTTTATTTTAATCGCTGCCGGCGTAATCTCTTGACAAAGGTCGGACGAAAGGTACGACAAGGTTCTTTTTTATTATTATTTTATTCGAATTGTCTTTTGACTATTCTTTGTGTCTATTTTTTTCTCTCCGCATCGATCTTCCACAAAATTCTAATAATGACTCCACTTATACTTTTTAAAACTTGAATAAAATTTTGTACCGCTAAAAATCTTTTTAAATATACATGATTTTCAGAATATGAGATATTTTATATAATAAATTCCACAGCCAACAACGTCGCAGCCTACAAGAGTCATTACAGCAACGAACCGGAACTCCAAGACTCGAGTTTCGCCCTCATTTGGGCTCATCAGTTAGACACATCCGAACTCAGGATTCGAAACCCGAGCCTCTTGCACGCGAGACAAGCACTCTACCAACTGAGCAACCACCCCTCACACAAGAATTTCTATTAACCAACACAGATCGAGCAAACCGCGCCGAAATCCAACTGTGAAATGAACCTACTTCGTCTCGACAAGGGACGCTGTCATCCAACCAGCTAATAAACTCAAGCCGATGTCTCACAAGTAGGAGTTTTAACTCGAAAGGACGATGCCATCCAGCAATGCTAACCAACGAGTAACTTATGATAGGATTTTCAGAATGTGAGAAATTGTATATAATAAATTCCACAGCCAAACAACGTCGCAGCCCACAAGAGCCATGATAGTCAACGAACCTGAACTCCAAGACTCGAGTTTCGCCCTCATTTGGGCTCATCAGTTAGACACATCCGAACTCAGGATTCGAAACCCGAGCCTCTTGCATAAATTTCAGAATGTGAGAGAATATATAATTATCACCACAGCCAGATAACGTTACAGCTCACAAGTGTTCGGTTTTTTGGCTTTCATGACTCTTGTGAGCTGTGACGTTGTCTGGATATGGAAATTATTATATATATATAATTATTATATATATATATATATATATATATATATATATATATATATATATAGTTGTTAAAAATATTTGGCAGTTAAGCTATACAGAATCTACGCGTTATATGCCTGCAGGGAATCGTCAGGTTAAAGGCATTTAAAATGGCATTTTCATCGATAAACACCAGACCAAATGGACGTATCTTCAGAATATTTGAACAAATCACTATTATAATCTCACGTCACGTGTTTTAATCCTATAAAACAAGAAAAGCTCTCTAACCTATTCTCTTTGAATTCTATTTCTCTTTAATTTTTCGGTGTTGCTAAAAACAAATACAACATTTAAAAATAGTGCAGAGAAATAGTTTTTATGATATGAATAATTTTTTTTTCAAAAGTTGTGATCACTTTTCTATATAAATTTATAATTTTGACATTTAAAATGCAAAACGACTGTAAAATATTCACGTTACAAAATTCAAGTAAAATAAACACCCACTTTATGGCCGCCGAGTGATTTTTTTTGTTTTTTTGGAGTTGTCTGTAAGCTTTGGGGGGGGGGGATTTATATAAAAAGGTGATCCTCACTTTTTGCAAACGTAATTTTTTCATATCATGAAAGTTATTTCTCTGCGGCATTTTTAACTGTTATATTCGTTTTTAGCATCCCTGAAAACCTGTAAAGTTTTTTTTTTGGAGTTGGAAAGAATCATGACGTTGACCATAATTTTTACAAAATATTGTTAGAAATTTCAGAATGTAAGGGCGATAACCGCGTGATCTACAATCACGCGATTATTTCGACCAATGGTATTGCGTTGTTCAGTTGCTAAGGAGGATTCAGAATTGGCGGGAATTTTGTGTTTCAAAAAACAGATTTCAACTTGGCGTCGAGCAAAGCAGACGCGCGTAATCTCGCTCTATGCCTAATGAACTAAGGCATGGTTCTACCCCATTTATTTCTCCGCTCATTTAAATGCGGATACTAGCCAGAGGCTAAAATGTTCTACGGAATAATTACATCATTATCTTTGCCCGCAAAGGGGCATATTATTTTATGATCATCGATCGCAAAGTGCGTTGATCGTATCGACAGTCTGGAAGGATTTCGCGAACCCTCAACCAATTCTACGAGCGGCCGAGTCTACCAGCATCTTCACAAGAAGAAAACTACCTTCGCCTTTCAAGGCATGAACTACAACTACCTTCGCCTTTCTAGGCAAGAACTACCCGCCATTTGGCAGAAGCTAAAGAGGGCACTCTTTTGCAATATGGACTCCTCTTTTACCCTTTTGTAAATAAAATTATTCTTGGATTTAAGGTGAGCCTTTGTTGCTTTTCTGAGTCTCTTTCATTCTGCCATAGGCAAAAACGAGTTACAGAATTTCTTACACCGTTTTTATTGCAAAAGAATATTCCTCCCCCCCCTCAAATTTTCTTTTCTTATGAGTAATAACGTTTTATTGCATAAGATTTCGATTCCCCCCCCCCACATTATTTAGGATTTTTTTTCCTTTCATTGTGTTGCCTTTAAAAAAATAATATATTTAATATTCATTTTTATATTAATTGTAATGGTCCTTAAAAGACCATGTGCTTCGGAAAAAAAATAATGTATTGAATATTCATTCTTATATTAAATTGTAATGGTCCATAAAGGAACTTATTCATTGAAAATAAATATTCCTTCAATAAATTGTAACTGAAGTTCATTATTTCATGTAAATTGTAAACTGAAGTTTTAATTCGTAAAAAAAAAAAAAATACCTTCAAATATTTTACGATAATTGTAATCGTTTAAACAATGTATGGAAAAAAAAAATTATATATTGATTCTTGAATTTATAATTGATTCATTGTTGAAATGTGTTGTCGAATGTCAGTCTGAACTGTTCTTATGGGTTTAAATTCCTTGTTCATTGAGAGTTTCGAATTTTGTTGACGCAACCCCCTTCAGATAGTAGTGGTTCTCGTCGGAGAATCCTTTTTCGCGCCTGTTGATTTTATTTCCCCACGTGGGAACAGCCATTTTGTTTTCTCGTGTCGTGTCCTTCGAACATGGCAAATTCAAATCTTGTTGGTCGAATAGAAGCTAAAAAGTTTCGTATAACGGCTTCTTTGGATTGGATGAACAAAAGAGGAGGTGGGCGTTGTATAAATAATTTTTCTTCCGACATCGAGAAACGATTTTCTGAAGTAGACGAATTATTAGATCAGTAAATTTTCAAGTCCCCAGATGAGGAAAGACTAAATATCTGTCGTGATTTCGAAATATTTAAAGCGGGAGTCCACGATAGATTGGCTGAGCTCCAGCCAGAGATTGAGAAATCAAGGGATATTGTTCCCATGAAAATGGAGTTGGAGTGCCCCCCCTTTAGTGGGGATCCAACTCCCAATAAGTTTGAGTTCCGTGGGTTCCTAAGGAAATTTGAATTCTGTACTGCGAACATGAAAAGTGCAGATAAATTATTATTGCTAAAATCCAAATTATCAGGAGAGGCGTTTAATATTATTTCTAGGTTTTATGTGATTCCCGAGAATTACGAAGCAGCTTTGGAGTGTCTGAAGGAAAAATATTTAAATCCTTCAGCAATTATGAACAAAATATTCGATGACATTATTCC
Organism: Euprymna scolopes; assembly: GCF_053919585.1. Lineage (NCBI taxonomy): Eukaryota > Metazoa > Mollusca > Cephalopoda > Sepiida > Sepiolidae > Euprymna > Euprymna scolopes. The sequence goes on from NC_136527.1 coordinate 146,669,468, forward strand.
ACAACCAGACCATTTTGCGTCTTTGAGGGATATCAGAATCCTCATCCAGCGAGTCAAACTTGAACTGACGGAAATGGATAATTCCTTCGGCACGGATTTTCTTACCTCAGGAAGATTAATAGCTCATATTCTGTTCGCTAAATTTCCGAACAGTGTTCGCAGAGAAATAATGAATAAATCCTGTGAACGGTTTCCTTCCTTAAAGTCTATTTTAACGTATACGTTTAACGTTATAGACATAATAATGGCGTCGCCTTTGAATGCGTCAAGGCGGGAAAAATTCCCGCCAAACATGTCGGGTTCGTTGAATGCTGGAACCCTTGTGGCGAAGAATTCGGAGCCAAAACAAATCAAGTCCTTTCAGAGTAATAATAACTCTAAGTCTTTCGTCAAAAATGGCGAAAATAAATTTTGTAAATTGTGTCAGGTTTGTTCTAAATTTCCAATTGTAAATTGTGTCAAGTTTGTTCTAAATTTCCAAATTCGGAATCTAAAATTATTCGAGTGAAAGAATTAAGATTATGTCTCCGGTGCCTCAGTGAGCACTCAGAGTCCAGTTGCAGGGGGGTTAAGGGGTTCCCCTTCCCTTGCAGTAATTGTGGTCCAAAAACCATTATTCCTTAATGTGTCCAAAAGAGTCTAAGTCCTTTGTGGGACGTACTTTCGTGGCGGATCAGGACAAGAGTATTAGTCCTGTACTCAAGATATCTATGAAGGTTAAAGGGCACCCGGTTTATTTTTTCTGTCTGATAGATACGGGTAGCCAAAAATCCTTTTTCTCTAAAACAATTCTGGACCGGTTGATTCAAAACCGTAACCTAAATCCTGAGACGGTACAAATGTCCGTCAATACCCTCGTGGGGAATAAGTCCTTACGTCTTTCAGAGCTGGAAGTGTCTATTAAATTGGGACATCAGCGTCCTTTTTATCATTCTGCATTGTTTGCTGAAAATTTGAAATTGAAATTTAACGTAAACAGGTTCGATGAGATTACGTCGAATTTAACTGAAAAAGGGTATAAGTTTTGCCCTGGTTATTCTGAACTAAACGGTTCTAACATTCTTGGTATCATTGGCCTGGATCTTATTCCTAGAATCCATAATCTCAATTTAATTAAGTGCTTGGGAGGTTCCGCTTGGAAACTCCCCAATTATATCATTCCCTTCGGTGAGGGGTCAAATTTTTTAAACAAAAATGATAAGGCTGTGGAAAAATTGCCAGCCTTCGATCAAGTTATTAAAACACTCCCTATGTGTCAGTCATATTTAATTGATAGTGTATTAAAGCCAGTAGCATCTTACGAGGATGTGCTGCAACCTTTTTTGACGGTCCTGCTGTTGAACGTGGAGTAGAAAAGTTTTTTTTTCTGGACTCCATAGGTATCGAGGATGTCAACCAGTTGTCTTCAATTGATAAAGGAAAAGGACTGTATAACGATTATATACAGGTCTTCAAAGAATACGAAGACTGTGGAATTATCGAACCTTTCTCCGTTCCTCATGGAACTTATGAGAATTATAAATGGATTCCCCATCGGCCAGTAATTAAAGAAGGTCTGGGAATAACTACAAAAATCCGCCCTGTTTTCAATTGTTCGTTGAAACATAAAGGTAGCATTTCGATTAACGACGCTGCTTATTCGGGTGTTAACATGACTGCATTGTTGCTAGATATTCTACTAGCTTTCCGAAAAGAAAAATATGTGCTTTTGGGCGATTTGCGCAAAGCTTTTTTACAGATCAGGTTAAAATCTATTGAAGATAAAAATAGATTTTGTGTTTTCCTCAAGGTAGATGGCAAATTGTGCGCCTACCGTTTTAATACTATTATATTTGGGTTCAATGCCAGCCCTTTTATATTAAAGTTTATACTTAAGCATCATGCCAAAAAATATGAAGCCGATTTGGCTTCACATTCGATTTCCAATAAATTTTATGTTGACAACTTAGTTACTACTAATAGTGACCGAGATACTCTAACCCATGTGTATAATAAAGTCCGCGACAGACTCGGAGAAGCGGGGTTTGAACTCCAATCCTGCAACTCTAATTGCACGAGCATACAAAATAAAATGATGGAAGACGGTACTATCTCGTCTTCTTCCCCCAACTTTGAAAAGGTGCTGGGGTGTCAATATTCTGTCGAAAGGGATACCCTTAAACTCGCTCCATCTGTAATAGATGGCAATGCCAATACCAAACGCAAGATATTATCTCAAGTCTCAAGTCTATATGATCCATTATCTTTACTTCTTCCTGTCACCGTGCAGGGGAAGATTATTATTAGTCAACTGTGGAAAAAGGAGTTGTTTTGGGATCAACAAATCCCTTATGAAGTTAAGGCCACATGGCAAGCACATGCCAACGAGCTGAATTGTATAGGGAACTTTGAATTTCCTAGATGTACTCTCCTAGCAGAATCCCCTGTTGAAATTATTTGCTTTAGCGATGCTTCTAAGCATGCTTATGGGTTTTCCGTGTATGCGAAACAAGATGCTCAGTGTTCCTTGATATTCGCCAAGGCAAAAGTGGCACCCATTAAGGGAAAATCACTACCTGTTTTGGAATTATTAGCTATATTTCTAGCGTTTAAAGTTATTCCACAAGTTTTGGGTGCTCTAGTGCCTATCAATATCAAATCCTTTTTTGTCGTGTCTGACGCACAAGTAGCCCTGTCATGGATTTTGAATGGGAAGGCTGTGAAAAAAAAAATATTAATTGTAAATCGTGTGTCAGACATTAATAAGTTCATTGAAAACATTAAATTTAAATATGGGATAAACCCTAAATTTAGATATGTTCCTTCGTCGGATAATCCGGCTGATCTTTAAACCAGAGGTATTACTGCCTCTAAGTTCAGACAATTTTTAAAATTTTGGACCTGCGGACCAGACTGGCTTAATCAAGTTGAAATCAGCTGGCCCACGTCCCCCTTGCCTTTTCTTAACAATGTTAACAGGAAGATGGTAACATGTATGTTCTCGGATGAAACTGCTTCTAACGAGAATCACTTGCCAATTAAAATATCTGATTTTTCCTCATTAACTAAGGCTATTAATGTCTTAGAAAAAGTTGTGAGATTCGGTGATAAATTACGTCACCGAAAGACTGACACCGTCAAGAGAGCTAAATTGTTGCTCTTCTCTGATTTACAAAGGGAAGCGTTTCCCACAGAACTTGCTTATTTGCAACAACCCTCTAATAGGGCTGCTCCATCAAGAGTTACGGCCCTTGGGTTATTCCTAGATAGGGAGGGACTGATACGGACTCAAGGACGTATTCAGAACTCCGAGGTTTTTCCATATGAAGTGAAATTTCCTATATTATTAGGAAAAAATACCCACCTGACCAAATTGGTCATTATTGAAGCTCACCAGAATTGTTGTCATATGGGAGCAAATTCAACCCTTAGCAAGGTGAGGCTATCAGGTTTTTGGATTCCCCAAGGGACACAGGCGGTGAAGTCGGTTCTCCGTGACTGTGTTATATGTAAGAGAATTAATTCTCTACCGTACAAAGCACCCTCTGGGTCTCAACTGCCTTCTGATAGAGTAAATTTTGTCCGGCCCTTCAAATGTGTAGGGGTGGATTTTACTGGACATTTTTTTGTCAAAAACAATAATGAGGATGTCAAAATGTACATCCTACTGTTTACTTGCATGAGTTTACGTGTCATACACTTGGAATTGGTGCCGGACATGAGCGCAAGATCCTTCTTGTTAGCGTTCGTTAGGTTCACCAACTTATTTGGTGTACCAACTCATATGTATTCCGACAATGCTAAATCTTTCATAGCGTCGGGTATTATATTATCAGACATATTTGTGTCTGATGAATTTAGAGAATATTTCAAATCCACTACTATTGTTCATTATACAATTCCCCTGTACTCTGCATGGCATGGTGGAGTATGGGAGAGATTAATTAAAACTGTGAAACAGTGTCTTTCCAAGTTGTTGGGTAGGAGGAGGGTCGGTTATTTCGAGTTCCTAACCGCCCTTTCAGATGTTCAAAAGGCCATAAATGATAGGCCACTAACATTTATTTCAGCTTCTGATAGAGGCCTTGATGGGTTGACTCCCAACCATTTTTTGCAGACAGGATATCATCCCCGCCTGCTTATCAATCTTAGCGGTTCAGAGGACCCTTGTCCAGAACCTCCAAATAGAAATTCGCTCTTACATTCCCTTGAAATGAGGATGAATTTGTCAGTAAGTTCAAACGTATTTGGCATAATGACTACTTGCTCTCAATTAGAGAAGTAGATGCCCACATTACAGAAAATGAAACCTCTAAAATATCAGAGGGTGAAATTGTTCTTATCAAAGCTCCTAATAAGTCCCGGCCCTTCTGGGGGTTGGGTAGGGTAGTAAAATTATTGGTCGGAAAGGACAATAAGGTTCGTTCAGCCTCAGTGCAGAAAGACGGGTGTGTCCAAATTCATTCCTTAAAAAATATTTATCCTTTAGAGATAAAACATAATCCTGAACCTGCATTAGCAGAATTTGCGGAAGAAGGAGGCCCCTTCTTTTGCCCCAAATGTTCAGTCGCCAACGACGGAACAACACCTATGGTATGTTGCGACTCGTGCAATGAGTGGTACCATTTTAGTTGTGTCGGGGTCGACCAACAAGTTACCGTTGAAGATTGGGTGTGTCCGGATTGTGCGGACCAAACACCAAGTTAATAATTGTATATTCCTTTTATAGACTCATCAGTAGAGTCATACCTTTTATTACTAATAAATTCTCTGTTTGCCATAGAGAGATCGTTATAAGTTCAGATTGACAACAGACACACATTGAATTTAATTGCTATTATTGTGTTAATATTAAGTCCTTTGGGACAGAATTTCATTGTAATAACTTGTCCAAATAGGCGACAATCCTTAATTTTCCCGATAAAAAAGAAAGAAATGAGTATCCATTTCTTTCTCTTCCTTCCTTTGGCAGTGTGTTAGAAATTTCAGAATGCAAGGGCGATAACCGCGTGATTGTAGATATCACGCGGTTATTTCGACCAATGGTATTGCGTTGTTCAGTTGCTAAGGAGGATTCAGAATTGGCGGGAATTTTGTGTTTCAAAAAACAGATTTCAACTTGGCGTCGAGCAAAGCAGACGCACGTAATCTCGCTATATGCCTAATGAACTAAGGCATGGTTCTACCCCATTTATTTCTCCGCTCATTTAAATGCGGATACTAGCCAGAGGCTAAAATGTTCTATGGAATAATTACATCATTATCTTTGCCCGCAAAGGGGCATATTATTTTATGATCATCGATCGCAAAGTGCGTTGATCGTATCGACAGTCTGGAAGGATTTCGCGAACCCTCAACCAATTCTACGAGCGGCCGAGTCTACCAGCATCTTCACAAGAAGAAAACTACCTTCGCCTTTCAAGGCATGAACTACAACTACCTTCGCCTTTCTAGGCAAGAACTACCCGCCATTTGGCAGAAGCTAAAGAGGGCACTCTTTTGCAATATGGACTCCTTTTTTTACCCTTTTGTAAATAAAATTATTCTTGGATTAAAGGTGAGCCTTTGTTGCTTTTCTGAGTCTCTTTCATTCTGCCATAGGCAAAAACGAGTAAGAGAATTTCTTTCAATATTAACTGATATAGCATTTTCCCCAGAAATGAACACCTTGAGCATTGCGAATACAGGGAACACACTTATCTCCCTTTCTGATACTGTAATGGCTGGCGTTTTATTTTAACCGATAGCGATATATATTTTATTTTCTCAAAACACAATAGCAGTTGTTGTACTAGATAAATTTTCGTAATTTTTGGATATATTACTATTTTCGACATGACAATTAAGTAATTATTGTTGTGTTTCGATTAAAACCATTTCTAAACAATCAGCTTTTCAAAATTGTCCCTTAATATTTGTATGCTAGATTAAAACCTTCTGATCAAATTAAAATTCTACATTTTTTGGCGGTTATGCGTCAAAATCCTAAAAGACGAGGAGAAAAACAATTTAAAGCGGAAAAATCATTTTTTTAATCTAGAAATTAAATGTAAAATGATCACCGATTTTCGGGCCATTACCGTTTTAAGTCAGTAAAAATTATATACTTATCCCCGACTTTAAATTCTAAACCAATAGTTTGTTTGTTTTTCTGCTATTTAACCAATGTTGTGTATTTTAAGAGGGGGGGGGGTCTACTATTTTACAAACTTGTTACCCAGACTTAGTGTTAGTGGATAATTTTTCTAATTGATAAAAAAAACAAACTGTGAAATGACCGGGAAATTAAAATATTTGTAAATAATTCATTTTTAAATAGTTTTTAAATTTGTGGTACTGGTCGCGATTAGAGTTCCCTAAAAAAAAACATTGACTTCTCCCCGCGCATGAGCAAAGGACATGTTTTAGTTGCCATAGTAACTAAACGATCATGAATTTTTATCGATTTTGTTTTACTGTTTATGAATATTGAAATAAAAGACATTACTACACATTTATTAATAATATCTCACTTTTAATCACTTTTATCGACTTTTTTTTTTACTGTTTATGTGTCACTTTTATCGACTTTTTCTTTTCTTTTTTAATAGCATTTTCTTAAAATGAATATTAAAAAAATTTCCCAACTTTTTTCATTTCTATGTGTTTTTAGTTTTGTGTGTTGAATGAAACTTTTTTTTTTTTTTTCATTACAACAATAGTTATCGACCCCGGTTCTTTGGCTGACAAACGACATCTGTCGGCGGTTCTTGAACTAAATTACACGCATTCGCTTCATGTTACTGACATCCAGAAGTGCCAATGGTGCCATAGGTGTTATTGTAAATTAACACTCTTAGCTAATTTCGTAAAATGAGATTCTACTTTTTTAGGCGAATTTGCATAATATCTCACTTTTATCGCCTTTGTTTTTAATCACTTTTATCGACTTTTTTTATTATTATTTTTTTTTACTGTTTTACTGTTTATGTGTCACTTTAATCGACTTTTTCTTTTTTTTTTAAAATAGCATTTTCTTTTTAAATGACGACGTTTTTACTGTTTATGAATATTAAAAGAAAAATAATTACTAAACATTTATTAATAAGAAAATGGGTGCTACTTTATGATCCGCGCAATATTTTAAATCGTATTTCTAAGCTTAAAGTTTAATGTTTTTTTTTTATTCAATTGTAAGGTTACACTAGAGAATAGGTACAAAATACCCTCCCCATGTTAAGAATGTTTTTTTAAATAATAACGTTATTTCAGCACGGATCAATAAGTGCACTAGTACCACAAAATGGTGATAGAATAATAAATTTACATACGTTTGTTTATTTAATCAATGTTATTTTCGCACCATTCAAAATTTATAAATTATAAAATTAAAATAAACTAAAAAGAAAAGTAACTAAACAATTTTCAAGAACCGCCGACAGATGTCGTTTGTCAGCCAAAGAACCGGGGTCGATTAACTATTGTTGTAATGAAAAAAAGTTTCATTCAACACACAAAACTAAAAACACAGAGAAATGAAAAAAGTTAGGAAATTATTTTAATATTCGTTTTAAGAAAATGCTATTAAAAAAGAAAAGAAAAAGTCGATAAAAGTGAGACATAAACAGTAAAACAGTAAAAAAAAGTCGATAAAAGTGATTAAAAGTGAGATATTATTAATAAATGTGTAGTAATGTCTTTTATTTCAATATTCATAAACACTAAAACAAAGTCGATAAAAATTCATGATCGTTTAGTTACTATGGCAACTAAAACATGTCCTTTGCTCATGCGTAGGGAGAAGTCAGTGTTTTTTTAGGGTGTTCGGCAGGGAACTCTAATCGCGACCAGTACCAAATTTGTTTTTTCTTTTTAGAACAAAAAACGCCTAGAGTTATGCCCCTTGGCCCGTGACGTATGAATCTCGTCCGCCATTGTTTCTCAGTGCAACGTTTACTACTAGACAATAAAGAACGCATTTTACACCACCTTCGAGTCTGTTTATCAATGCTTCCAAAGTATGTATTATCACGACATGGTGTCTGAAGTGGGATCCTCTAAAGAATCAAAGGAATAGTAACAATATTACCCTAAAAAAAAAAAAAAAAAAAAAAAAAAAAACGAACATTTTCGGGATCTAAAAAAAAATTAATACAAAACACACGTGGTGTCGGTATTTTTCTCGCAATCGACGATGAATACATATTCGCAACTACCACCTCCAACAATCGATTGGAACACTTCAAATTTGGCCAAATCAATGGACCGATTTATCAGGCAAGTTCATTTATATTTCGACGGCCCAATGAAAGACGTAGATTCAGACACAAAGTTAAATTACTTGCTAATATGGTCTGGTATCGAGGGCCAGGAAATAAGTGACACTTTTCCCTTTCGACAGGGAGAAGAAAGGACATTGGATAAATATATCCAATTTTTCAAGGAATATGCGAATCCGCGATCGAACTTTCGTGTAGCTAGACACAACCTACTAAAATGTAAACAAAACGCGGATGAATCGACACACGCATTTCTAAGTCGGCTGCGTCAGACAGCCAAACAGTGTGAATACGGTCGGACGGTGGAAGAGACCATTGTGTTGGACCTATTCATATTCGGTATTTATTTACAGTCTGCACAAAAGTCCCTAATAAGAGAAGGGAGCGATCTCACGATCGAGAAAGCACTCAGAATCGTCGAGACAGAAGAAGCCACGTGTAAACAAATGGAAGCATTACGTACAACAGCAGTAGAAGACAGCTCTACACTCGCAGTTAGAGCCAGACAGCCCAGTGGACCTACCACATGTGGTAATTGTGGCACAAAACACCATCAATATAAATGCCCAGCTAAAGGCAAATACTGCCTAAAATGCAATAAAAAGGGACACTTTGCTAAAGTTTGCCACTCTAAAATGGGAGACGAGGGGCACACACGCAGACAGTCATTCCAGCCACAGAGGAAATATAATAAGAATAAAATCCACATGGCAGCAGCACATATGGGTAGCAACGACGACAGTTCCACAGAGGAGCTGTACTTTCACACAGTAAAGGAATTACCGTTAGCGACCATAGAAGCTTTCACAAAACTGAAGATAGGCAACAGCAAAGCCCAAATAGAGGTTGACGCGAAAATCGACACAGGTGCAATGAGCAACCTGTTACCTAAACAGGTATTCAAGGAACTGAAAGGAGTACCACTGGAAAAATCAGCTATAAGGCTAATTGCGTTTGGAGGCTCAACGATAGACCAAGAAGGGACCTGTCGTTTAGGGGTCAGATCCCGCGACAAGTTCGTTAAAGCGACCTTTCACGTGGTGAAATCAAGAGACCCTATACTAATAGGACTCCAAACATCAAGAGAATTAGGGCTAGTCACCCTTAACTTGGCTATAAAAACGGACACAACTCATGTGACGGACAAAGCATCCCGGCCTACTCCCCCGCACGACATGAAACCGGTCCCCGTGCAGGAACCATGTACGATGGGAAACCTTGGAGAAAGGAGGAAAATCATTGAGGAATTTCCAGACGTATTCGACTCCATTGGTTGTCTGCCAGGTGAACACACCATCCATTTAAACCCCGAAGTACCACCAGTTGTCCACCCACCACGTCGAGTCCCAATATCCCTAAAAGGAAAGTTGAAATTGGAGTTGGACTCCTTAGAGGCCCAGGGAATAATTTCCCCTGTAAAGGACCCGACGCCCTGGGTAAACTCATTCGTCTGTACCACTAAAAGGAACGGATCGGTCAGGCTATGCCTCGACCCCCGAGACTTAAATAAAGCAGTGCACAGACCACACTATGCGGCTCCGACATTCGAAGACATCACTGCGGAACTAGACAACGCTAGATGGTTCACAAAAGTCGATATCAAGTCCGGCTACTGGCATTTGAAACTGGACGAAAAGTCGAGAAGTCTCACAACATTCATTACCCCACATGGCAGATACATGTACAACAGGTACCCCATGGGAGTCAAATCTGCCCAAGATGAGTTCCAAAGAGCCATGCAGGAAAACTTCGGAGACCTCGAAAATGTCCTATCCATATGCGACGACATAGTAGTGTACGGATTCGAGGAAGACGGCAGTGACCATGACAAGGCACTGAGGCAGCTAATGTTTAGAGCAAGGGAAAGAAACTGCAGGTTTAATTCAGAGAAATTTGTGGTGAAAACCTCCGAAATCCCTTTCTACGGCCACATAATCTCAAGAGACGGTGTCAAGCCAGATCCCCGGAAAATAGAGGCGATCACACAGATGCAACCCCCCGAGGATGCAAAGCAGTTCACCAGCTTCCTAGGCCTGGTTAACTACTTGAACAAATTCTCTCCACGACTCGCGACACTGACAAAACCCCTACGTGAGTTAACATCGAAGAAGAATGACTTCACATGGTCTTCACAGGAGCAACAGGCATTCGAAGAAATCAAAAAAGAGATCGGAAATCATACGACACTCCGATACTTCGACCCTAAAGAACCAATAGTGCTACAGGTAGATGCGTCTTCAATGGGTATAGGCGCGGCTCTGCTACAAAACGACAGACCAGTAGCATTCGCGAGCAAAGCACTTTCCGGACCAGAAACACGCTACTCAAACATAGAGAGGGAGATGTTGGCTATCGTCTTTGGCCTGGAGAAATTTCACAGTTACGTTTGGGGCCACAAAACGACAATTCATACGGATCACAAGCCATTGGAGTCGATAGCATTGAAAAATCTAGCACAAGCACCCCCAAGACTGGCTAGAATGTTATTGAAGGTCGAGGGATATGATTTTACTGTAAAATATACCCCAGGAAAAACAGTTCCAATTGCAGACTGCTTGTCACGAGTAGCACCCAGACCCAGTGGGCACATTGAAGGGATCGATCTCAACGTCCATAGCATGATCTCATACCTCAACTTTGCGCCGACGAGAGTTGAAGATATAAGAGTGGAAACATCCCAGGATCCACTCCTAAAGCAACTTGTAAGCATGGTATTGACTGGCTGGCCTTCCAACCGGGCTGACTGCCCAGGAATTCTCCTGCCATTCTGGAATTTCAGAGATGAGATTGGGGTCCAGGATGGAATTCTACTCAAGAGCCAGAGAATCATTATCCCAGCCTCGTTGCAAAGAGGCATACTGGAAGACCTGCATGCTTCACACCAAGGAGTAGAGAGAACGAGGTTACGAGCGCGTTCAGCGGTGTACTGGATAGGGTTAAATAAGGACATAGAAGATATAGTCCGAGAGTGCCACACATGCCAGAAATACCAAGCCAGTATCCCGCCCGAATCAATACTCCAGCACGAAACCCCTACGTACCCCTGGCAGTACGTCAGCACAGACTTGTTCACATTGGCAGGGAAAGAATATCTGCTTGTGGCAGATCAGTACAGCCGAAACCCCTTCGTACGACGCCTTCCGTCCGCCTCATCAATATCCGTTATTAGAAGTATTAAGACGATATTTGAGGAACAAGGAGTGCCGGAAATCTTGTACTCGGACAATGGTCCACAATTTACAAGTAAAGATTTCAAGGATTTCGCCAGGACGTACAGCTTCCAACACAGGACATCGTCCCCACATTACCCCAAGTCTAATGGATTCGCCGAAAGAATGGTGGGAACATGCAAGAAAATTTTGACGAAGGCAGGGGAAACTGGTCAAGACAGCTACCTAGCAATGATGGCTTACAGAGCCACGCCACTGTCATCAGACATTAAGTCCCCGGCAGAGTTACTCAACGGACGAAAAATACGGACACCCCTAGTATCCAAGCAACAACTTGGCGATGAGCAGACTCGGACAGCCATACAGAAACAGAAAGATCAGTCTAAGGTCTGCTATGACAGGAAACATAACAGACACCACTCCCACCTACATGCAGGACAGAATGTCTATGTCCAGCAGGAAAAAGCAAAGATATGGGAGCCTGGAAAAATTCAGCGCTCCAGCGTGACACCCAGACCCTACATAGTTGAATCTGAGAACGGTAACACCTATAGAAGGAACAGGCAGTTCCTCAGACCAGCTGGGAGGAGATCAACAACCGCAAATAGATCCGACCAACCTCGCCCCAGCGACTCTCCACCGGATCCCACCCAGAAGGAAGGTCCCCCCCCTAAACAAATCGAACAGCCGACCACCGAACAACACTCCAGCGGCACGCCTCACACCCGAACTGAGAAACTCACCCCCGAATTAAGAAGATCTCAGAGACGAGTGAATGCTCCTCAGAAACTGAACTTATAGGTTACACTATCCTAAAAAAAAAGAGACAATACCATTACCCTAGAACAATGGAGACAAGCTAAATAATATATTAGAGACTATGTTATCCCTTAATCAGATAAAGGCTAAATATCGCCCTTGGACTATATACATATATATGGAAGGGAAGGGATGTCATAATATAGGCTAAGAGACTATTAGTCGCCTAGAGTTATGCCCCTTGGCCCGTGACGTATGAATCTCGTCCGCCATTGTTTCTCAGTTCAACGTTTACTACTAGACAATAAAGAACGCATTTTACACCACCTTCGAGTCTGTTTATCAATGCTTCCAAAGTATGTATTATCACGACAATATATATATATATATATATATATATATATATATATATATATATATATATATATATGTTTTTGTTTTGGTTTTAGCGATGTTTTAATGAATTCAATTATTTACGAAAGTGCATTTGTACCTAAATGCGAGTTGGGAATAATTTTCCCTAATTTTTAACCAATTAGGTTAATATCAATTTGGTTGGTTGCACATGGGGAGCAGTAAAGTGTAATCCACTGACACGTGTTTCGTCGTCTACGACTCATTCGAATCTCGCTAGGACAAGATCAAAGTGTAGTATCTGTTCTTCAGATGCTGCAAGCTATGACTAGCTATGACTAGCAAAGACCAGATGTGGGGGCAACCCCACATGCCTGACCATTAACCAGCTCCCATTTCCCACCTCTCGGGAGCTGGTCCCCTTTTTCCCTTTCCCCTCCCTTCACTCCTCACATTAAAAATCGGCCTTGTGCCTAATTTGCTCGGTGGGGGAGCAAATAAATACCATCTGTTCTCCAGATGCTGCATTCTATTTCTTGTTCTCTTTCGGTGGAGGAGAAATCCTTCACGACTGAGACAATTTTTATTTTTGTACCTTTTCTCCACGTTAAAAAACGACCCTGGTGTCTAACTCTCTCCCGTGGGGAGGCATAGTAAATAGGTACAGCCACTCTGATGAGTCGTAACACGTGTCAGTAGATAATTACATTTAATATATATATATATATATATATATATATATATATATATATATATATATATACACACACACACACACACACACACACTGTTGAAATAGTCACGTCAGCATGACCTTAATACCCCCTCTCTAATCATCGACCTCTTTTGCTCTGGTTTTCGTTTATGCGAATATTACGTTAATTTAATCTCTCTCTGTCTGTCTTTTCTCTCTCTCTCTCTCTCTCTCTCTCTCTCTCTCTCTCTCTCTCTTCCGTTTTTTCTTTGCCACTTTTCCCCTCCCTCTTTTTCTTTCTCCCTCCCCTCCCTCTTTTTCTTTCTCCCTCCCCCTTCGTCTAATCCTTTTTCTCCTTCACACTCATAAAAAAAATCATCCAATCAAATTGCTTCAAATTATCACGTGTCTCATCTCTTTTTTGTGATCCAGATTAACTGAACTTTGCGAAACAATTGTTTAAAGAACAATCCACGAACATCTTAAATTTATGTTAAAACATGTAAGTAATTTTTTTCAAAATATTACATTTTTTAGATGAAAAATTGATTGAAATAATTTTACATCGACGACAAATTGCTTTTTTGTTCATTTTAATTCCATTTCTTTTCAGATAAAAAAGTAGAAATATTTTACCCCCTCCCCTTTTTTAATGTTTGTCTGAAATTATTTATTTTTTCGATTTAAATACGTTTCTTTTACCTTTTTAAGGGTGTTACGTGCTCGATTCATGAATTATTTCGGATTTATTAAAGTTTAATGCAGTTTAAATTCCGGGTTTCTGGAAATGTCGGTTGCAAATTTTTCTTTGGATAAAAAAATTTGTTAAAATATACGAAAAAAGTTTTATTGAGAAAAGAAGTTGGTACTGGTCGCGGTAAGAGTTCCCTGCCGAACACCCTCCAAAAACAACGATGTCTCCCGTTTGTCGCGCAGCCGCAAAGGACATGTTTTAGTTGCCATAGTAACAACACTTTTTTTTTACTCTTTTTAAATGACAACGTTAATGTAATAAAACATTATGTTTATGAATATTGAAATAAAACATTACTACACATTTATTAATAATATCTTTTTTTTTTTTTTTTTTTACTGTTTGTGTCACTTTTATCGACTTTTTCTTTTATGAAACTTATCGGCGGTTCTTGAAATTTACTTACCACAAAACTTGTCGGCGGTTCTTGAAATTTTCTTTTTAAATGACGACGTTTTTACTGTTTATGAATATTAAAAGAAAAATAATTACTAAACATTTATTAATAAGAAAATGGGTGCTAGTGCACTTATGATCCGCGCTATATTTTAAATCGTATTTCTAAGCTTAAAGTTTAATGTTTTTTTTATTCAATTGTAAGGTTAAAGTAGAGAATAGGTACAAAACAGCCTCCCCGTGTTAAGAATGGCTTTTTAAATAATAACGTTATTTCAGCACGGATCAATAAGTGCACTAGTACCACAATGTAGTTTTGTGGTAAGTAAATTTCAAGAACCGCCGATAAGTTTCATAAAAGAAAAAGTCGATAAAAGTGACACAAACAGTAAAAAAAAAAAAAGAAGATATTATTAATAAATGTGTAGTAATGTTTTATTTCAATATTCATAAACATAATGTTTTATTTCAATATTCATAAACATAATGTTTTATTTCAATATTCATAAACATAATGTTTTATTTCAATATTCATAAACATAATGTTTTATTTCAATATTCATAAACATAATGTTTTATTTCAATATTCATAAACATAATGTTTTATTTCAATATTCATAAACATAATGTTTTATTTCAATATTCATAAACATAATGTTTTATTTCAATATTCATAAACATTAACGTTGTCATTTAAAAAGAGTAAAAAAAAAAGTGTTGTTACTATGGCAACTAAAACATGTCCTTTGCGGCTGCGCGACAAACGGGAGACATCGTTGTTTTTTGAGGGTGTTCGGCAGGGAACTCTTACCGCGACCAGTACCAAGAAGTTTAACGAAAAAAAAAAAAAAATTCCACAAACAAAAAAAAGATAAAAATAAGGTACTCCTTGGGCGTTGAGTTCCATAGCGACCAGCAGAAAAATTTAATGAGTAAATGTTTACTTTAACTACAACAGAACACCGACCAATAAAAATTGGTTTTCGAGGTCGCTGACAACGAATCTGATATTCAAACCCGTCGCAAATTTATTGTTTGTATGGCCCTGAACCCTCGCACTATTTTGTGCCAACTCACCGCCACCGCCATCGTTTATGCTATTCGTACATGAATAACATCGCCCCCCCCCCCAATGTAAACAGAATTTTTGTGAAAAATTAAACAGTTCTTCTGCTCGGTGTATGTCAGCGTGTTACTTACGGAAAAATGGTAAATTAAACTGCAGAAGCACCTGTTAAATATTGTACGAGTTTTATAATTGACCCCCACCTACAAAAAAAAAAAAATAAAATAAAAAAAAAACGAAAAATAAAAATGCTTTTGTAGACAGACCGGTAATCGTGAAGAAAGAGAGAGCCTGTTTCCTCCGTTTGACTATAGGTGGCGTTACTGTCTGTCCACCCAGTTACGGAAGCACAAAATGTATATAATGCCACCCTTGAAATAAAAATAAATGTTTTTGTTATATTTTAATTTTAAACATGGTTTTTTTTTGGGGGGGGGGGGTGCAAACATATTTAAGTTTTGTTTTTTGTTTTTTCAAACATATTTATGTTTTTTTTTTTTTTTTTTGCAAGCATATTTAAGTTTTATTTTTCCAAACATTTACGTGTTGTTGCTTGTTTATTTTAAAACATTTACGGTTTTTTGGGGTTTTTTTTTTTTGCAAGCATAAACTAAATATTTTTGAAATATTTTTCTTTTTGAAAAGTTTGCTTATGCACTTATTGGTACCGCGCTATTTTATAATAGTAGTTTCAAGTAAGATTCAAGTTTTACAATATCCTTTTTCAAATATATATATATATATATATATATACTTGCAGAAAAGGTAAAATAAGTGCAGAAAAATTAAGAAAAAAGGGGGGGGGCCATAAAAAAGATAAAAGAAAAAACGTTGATTTTTTTATTATCATAAGAGCGTAAAAAATACTCGCGGAAAAACGGTTGTACCCATAAATATGTTTAAAAGAAAAATATAGCAAAAACATTTAGTTTATGCTTGCAAAAAAAAAAAAAAACGTAAATGTTTAAAAATAAACAAGCATCAAAACGTAAATGTTTGGAAAAATAAAACTTAAATATGTTTGCAAAAAAATAAAACTTAAATTTGTTTGCACAAAAAAAAAAAAAAGAAACATGTATAAAATTAAAATATAACAAAAACATTTATTTTTATTTCAAAGGTGGCATTATATACATTTTGTACTTCCGTAACTGGGTGGACAGACAGTAACGCCACCTATAGTCGAACGGAGGAAACAGGCTCTCTCTTTCTTCACGATTACCGACAGACCGCTTGTGAAAACTTAATTTTTTAGATCAATTAAAAAAGCATCAAAAACTACGTAACACAGAAAATGAACCACATTTTGTTTTTGAAAACTTTCTTGTTATTTTAAATGTCTGCTAAAAAATTCTTCCGTGATGTGACAAGTCACCTTACTACGCGTGAAGGAATAGCATAAACGATGGCGATGAGTTGGCACAAAAATAGTGCGAGGATTCAGGGGTTAATACCATGCAAACGGTAAATTTGCGACGGGTTTTAATATCAGATTCGTTGTCAGCGACCCCGAAAACCAATTTTTATTGGTCGGTGTTCTGTTGTTGTTAAAGTTAACATTTAACCATTAAATTTTTCTGCTGGCCGCCATGGAACTCAATGCCCAAGGAGTACCAAAAATAAAAAGTTTTCATGAAAAAACTACATTTTTGCCCTATACTTTTATCTAACAATTTACGCTTTTCATAAAAATATTTTTACATATTTTCTTTAAAAAATATATTTGTAAATTCTGTGCCCCCCCCCCAAAAAAAAAACCTTAACGGAAAAAAAAGTCGTGAAAAATAAAATGGCAAAAAAAAAAAATTATAACTTATCACGTGGGGGTTCAGTTTTCAATTATAACGTAGTACTAAATTGTACACCGAATTTGTGGCCACGATAGGTAGATAAATAGATGAGAGAGGGAAATTAGTCTGTCTCTTGCAACGCTCGGCTTAAGCTGATGATAGACGATGATTGACGGGAATTCCCGAGAATCCGGGTCAAATTATGCAAGAGTACCAAATATTTAAATATTGACTTTTTTTATTAACAAAAATCTTTCCGTTCGATAAAAATTATCAGTTTAAAAAAAGAAGCTAAAAATCATGGGGGGGGGGCGGATAAGCAGCTAGGGGCAAAGTGTAGAATCGGTTTTTAATACGACACTTGATAATTTTCTGCCATCGGTGAGAGAAAAAGCAATCCTTCTCTACTGAGGCAATTTAATTTTTTTGCTGTTCCAATCCAGATTGCCTTTTTAAAATCGTCTTTGTGTCTATCTCTGCCCTCGTGGGGAGGCAAATAAACACAGGAAAAATACGAACTAAAAAAGGGATTATTGACCCCCCTTTTAAAATTTTTTTTTATTTTAGTTGATATTGTTCCTTTTTTTTACTTGCATCCCCAAAAACAATGTTGATAAACTCACATTTACTATATCTGTCTATCTATCTATCTATCTAATCTAATCTAAGTATTCTAAGATATATATTTGTTCTGGAAATGTGTTATGTAAGAAAACAGGAAAAACACAAACAAAAAGGGATTATTGACCCCCTTTTATAATTCATAAACTTACATAATATATATAAAAATTAAATGTGAGTTTACCTATATTGCCTCCTCTAAGGCTTATTTCTTTCTTTAGTTCTGGGAATGTGTTATGTTAGAAAATTCTTTTGAGTATTTTAATTATACATATATATATATATATATATATACTAGACTACCCGTGACCAGGTTGGGTCAGTATGTTATATTAGCTATGGAATTATTGTATGAGCGTGACACTTGTGACGTAAAGAAAATAGTTTTTGTGACATAACAGAAACATTTCTATGAAAGTATATTAAAATGAAAAAAGAATATAGATAGATTTCTATGCTCATAGAAACAAACAGAACGACTCAAGTCGTTCTGTTTGTAATTGTTTATTTTTGAAAAAAAAAACCTTACAGCCATTGAATTATAAGTGGTTTGCCATACTTATAGGTAAATCTGCACTATTCAAATTTTGATATATCATTTAATTTAAACGCAAAAAAAAAAAAAAACAAACAATTGGGACGCTGAAAACGTACACAGTAAAACAATAGGTTGTAAAATGCTCTTATATTTGTCAGCGGTTAAAGTAGATTTATTTGTAAGAAAATTGCATTAAAATAACTTTAAACATAAGACGGAAATGAACGATGTAAAACAAATGTAGAAAGTATTAACAATTATTTAGATAATTAAAACACGAAAAAACAAAAACAATTGGGACGCTGGAAACGTACAAATAAATAAATCCGAAAACATTTTTTATTTAATTTTCCGTTACAAATTACAGATCTCAACCTGGCCTTTTTGTTAAAATGAATTCCAATTATGGAATAATATATATATTGGCCTTTTTGCTTACAAATACAAAACATTTGTGATCAAATTCCGTCTGTAAGAATAGTTGCAAAACACCCCCACTCTTCCCATATTAAATAATAATTTCGAAATAATAACGTTAATATTTCAGAGCGCAGGTCAAAATCTGCAAAAGAAGCGATTTCTGTTTATTTGTTTACGTTGTTATGGGTTAATGTTTATGCATGCATGAACAACCAGATGTCGTAAACTGGAAAGTGGGTTACATCACTTGTTACAAGGTCATTTAAGTTTTATAACATATATATATATAATTTGTGTGTATCTAACTATATAATGTTTAAAACGATGTTTACTTGTGAAATCTAATGCATTTTCTATTTTGTTTTATTTCAGTTTGACAATGGCTTTCAATCTATTGAACTGCTCTACCAATGTGTCGCCTGTGAACAACAACTAAACCGACTATCGAAATGCTTGCCATGTTTGCATGGCGTATGTCAGTCATGTTTCGGAAACACTTTGGATGAAACGAACACAAACTGCATATGTCCGAAATGCCATGTGTAATTTGTGGATTGGAAAGACTTTGGTGTTTCACCGATTATCGCGAAGGAATTGATGCTGCAAGAATTCAATTCTTCATCCGAATTTCAATGCGATTGGTGTTCAGAGGATAACATCTCATCCGTAGCGATATTTTGGTGTGGGGAATGCAGAAAGCTCTTATGTAACCATTGCATCCGATACCACAAAAAAACGTTAAATAGCCACATTTCCAAAGATTTGGATGCGATGCAAAGGTCGGATGCAATTGCGTTAGTGATGAGGATGCCGAACAATTGTGTTCTTCACAAGAAAGAGTTGGAGATGTTTTGCGAAGGATGCTGCAATTGTTACTGTGACAAATGTTACGCTACACACGCAAATAACCCGATGACCCCATGCACGAATGTGTTAAGGGTCTGTGATGAAGTTGTCAAACACAAGGAGCAATTCCCCACCCTCGAGCACAAAATGACGTCATTTGAAGAAGAAGTAAATGAATTAACGGAAAAAGTTTTGCAATTTGTTAATGAATTCAAATCGGACTGCGCGATAAAACGTGTGCAAATCTGGTCGGAATACGAATCAATTTGTGAAAAAGCGAAACATGACGCTTTGGGACTAACCTATCAAATCGATGACAAAATGCAAGAAATATTGGCCAAATGTCATCGAACGAAGCAACAAAATGATGAAATTCTGCAAGAAATTTCCACATGGCGCCTGAATTTTGATCATTTGATGAGCGAAGATCGTCAAAATATTGAAACTTTTTGTGGAATGCAAATGTTGGAAAAACAATGTCCACTTTTGCGACATGATTTGCCATTGACGGAGATGAAATATGAAATTTTGGTTGAATTTCCTGATTATTGGCGTGAAATGATCGACTCGTTGCAAAACGAAAATGACGCATTCGTCACGTTTGAAAAAGTTGTAAAAATTCCAAAAATTTGCAAAGAAAATCGATTCTATTTACCAGAAGCAAAAAATGATCGAAGGATCAGTTCGATTTTCGTCAACAAAAAAGACAAACATATTTTTGTTTGCGATCGATTAAATAAATCACTGATTGAATTAAAAAAGAAAAATGGCGAAATTCGAACTGAATTTCAATTTTTTTCTGTCACAAACGACGAATCCTTCCAACCTCTCGACATTTGTTTTATGTCGGACGAAAACATTTTTGTCGTTTGTGGTTTTCTTGGAAACAAAAATTTATTGTTTTTAAAAAAAAACAAATTTTCCATTTTTTGAATTAAAAAATTTTTTTGAAACAAAAACAAATTTTATTTCTTTGTTTGAAAAAAAAATGAACAATTTTTTGTTTTGGATGAAAATTTTCAAATAATTTCATTATAAAAATGTGAAAAATTAAACATTTTTCAAATTGAAGAAAATTTTCAACATTTAAAAAATTCATTTTCATCCCGTATTCGTTTTGATTTTTTTAATGAAAAAATTTGGTTTTCAAATTATTTACATCCCGTATTACTTTGTTTGGATTTAAATTTAAAAAAAAAATTCGATGAAAAAAGAAAAAGATTTTTTAGATTTTCATTTCAACAAATTTGGAAAAATGTTTTTTTGTGATGAAAATGAAATTTTTTGTTTTCCGGATGAAAATTTGTTTCAATTTGAAGAAAAACAAAATGAAAATTTATTTCCTCGCATTTTTGTTTTTGAAAAAAAAAATATTTGTTTCCGTTAAAAAAAATGGAAAATTTGGAATCGAAATTTTTAAAATTTTTTATTGAAAAATAAAAAAAATATTAAAAATAATTTGTTTTCGTTTTTTTTTTTTTTTTTTTTTCCTTGTGTGATTCTGTGTTTCTCGTCTATTCGTAACTTTGATAAAATTTTGCCTTTTATTAAAAAAATATTTGCAAATCCGTAAATTTGTTAAAACAAATTGTTTTTTTAATTTTTTTATCTGTGGTTATCTTTACGATTAGTGTTTCCATTTCACTTCCGGTTGTTTCCTTCGTTATTAGTCAAATGTTTTACGGTATCTTTTGTTTACTAAATTGTTAGGTGAAAGTATAGAATTGTTTTTTTGTCTAACATCTATCTTCTGTGTTTTTTAAGTCTATTATTTATTGTTGATCACCTGCACTAGCAGTGTCAGAAATTTCGTGAAAATAGTGAATAATTTCACCCCGTCTTTCCAAGCTTATAACTCCTCGAAAAATGTAATTCAAGCCCTAATTTTTTTTTCAATTAAAGGAGCAAGGACCAAGGTTTTATTAAAAAAAAAAAAAAAAAAAAAAATGTGGTTTTTTTTTTTTAAAAAGGTTTTAAACTTCGGACTTTACAGGTAAACTTCTAAAAAAGCGATTTTTTTTGTTTGTTTTAAATTTGAATATATTATTTATTGACCTTTTCTCTTCAATTTGTGATATATAAAACTCCACGACATAAATTAATGATTTACTTTTTAATAGACATTTCAAAATGAGAGGCGTGAATTATTCGACCCCCTGTCTTTCCCAGCTTATAACTCCTCGAAAAATGTAATTCAAGCCCTAATTCTTTTTTCAATTAAAGGAGCAAGGACCAAGGTTTCATTAAAAAAAAAAAAAGACAAAAAAAAAAACAATGTGTTCTTATAAAATAAGGTTTTAAACTTCGGACTTTACAGGTAAATTTCTAAAAAAGGGATTTTTTTTTTTGTTTTAAATTTGAATATATTATTTATTGACCTTTTCTCTTCAATTTGTGATATATAAAACTCCACGACATAAATTAATTATTTACTTTTTAAGAGAAAGTTGAAAATGGGTGACACCTGGGGGGGCGTGAATTTAAAAAAAAACGTTTGTCTAAAATATTATATTCGGTTTATTGGAAAGAACATAAAATTTCACATTGACCCAGAAAATATCGTAAAAATAGAATCAATAGAAAAATTTTGATAGATTTTTAAAATTTAAAAATTGAAAAATATTGAGTTTAAAAATTGAAAAATATTGAGTTCGGAAAATTCATTACTGTTTAAAAAAAAAAAAAAAAAAATTCTATTACTTTTAAAACAACTGTAATAGTTTATTTTGGAAGTATAATCCATAAAGAAAATAAATAACCCACTTTTAACAGAAATTACGAGATTTTTATATTGTATTCGCAGTTTCGTGTTAAGGGGTGTCAAAAATTCCTACAAAAATTCTGATACTGCTACACCTGCACCCACCCACAAAAAATGTGGCCATAAAATGGGTGCTCATTGTACATTAAATTACTATTAAAAAATATTTGAAAATCCGTAACTTCTTTAACAAATTGTTTTTTAATCTTTACGATTAGTGTTTCCACTTTACTTCCGGTTGTTTCTTTCGTTTTTAGTTGACTTTTTTTTTTTACTGTATCTTTTGTTTTCTTAATTGTTAGGTGAAAGTATAGAATTGGTTTTTGTTTGTCTCTAATAATTTTTATCTGATGTGTGTTTCATGGTTTATTATTTAATGTCTGTGTGTTTATTTAGTTTGCGTGTGTGTATATATGTGTTAGTTTATTATTTATTATATATATATGTGTGTGTGTGTATTAGATTAGTCAGTAATTATGAATTTATCATCGTAAGTAAACACGTTTTATTATTTTGTGTGTGAAATAATGTTTTAAAGTGGAGGATCATTTTTTTCTATATTGATTTAACATGAAATGAGCACCCACTTTATGGCCACTTTTTGGGGGGAAGGTGACGTAAAATGAACACAATTTAACGTGAAATTTTTTAAACTTTTCCGCAAATAAGTTTTCCGTATATGAAGCAATGTAATTCTCTGTTATAAGTGGTGGCCATTGTTGTACGTGCAAGCACGCACATATATGCGGAAAAGTATTTTTCAGTATCATGAAAACTAGTTTCCGGACCCAATTTTAAATGCGATATTCGTTTTCAGCACACCCGAAAACCGATTGATAAAAGTTTTTAAAGGTATGTTTTGCGTTGGTCTAGCAGGCAACAATAGTTTTATCCGCATAAAAAGGTGGACATAAAGTAGGTGCTCATTTTACGTCAAATTAATAAAGAAAAGTGATCCGTTACTTTATATAACTTTTTTCACATCTTAGAAGCTAGTTGTTTCCTGGAATTTTAAACATTAATTTAAAATTGTAATTTTAAAAAAGACAACATTAGACATAACGCTGTCACTGTTTGGAGTCTCGATAATCGTTCAAAACTCGAAAATGAATAAAAATAATGGTAAAACTCCATCAAATATCATCGTGATATGAATTGGATGCATTTTTATCATTTTTTTTATTTTCTGATTTTTGAGCGATTATCGAGTCTTCAAAGCTACGACTCACACATGTCCGCTAATTTCTAGTTGTTTTCTTCGAACCGAATAAACACTTCAAAATGAGTTGAAAAACTAAAATCTCATCCAAGTAAGCAAAAGATTTATTTACATTACCTTTGGTAACAGTTTTTCATTTTTTTTTTTTTTACCACAATTAACATTGCCTTTGGTAACAGTTTTTCATATTTTTTTTTTACCACAATTAACATTGCCTTTGGTAACAGTTTTTCATATTTTTTTTTTTACCACAATTAACATTGCCTTTGGTAACAGTTTTTCATATTTTTTTTTTTTACCACAATTAACATTGCCTTTGGTAACAGTTTTTCATATTTTTTTTTTTTACCACAATTAACATTGCCTTTGGTAACAGTTTTTCATATTTTTTTTTTTTACCACAATATTGTTGTTGTTTGCAAAACATGCCCAACAAATTAATTACGGTAACTTTTAATACTAAATTGTTAGGTGAAAGTACAGAATTGGTAAATGAGCCCCTCCCCCAAATTATGTTTGTGTTTATAGTTTATTATTACTCTGTGTTTAGAGTCTCGATAATCGTTCAAAACTCGAAAATGATTAAAAATAATGGTAAAAATCAACCCAACTAAATATCACTGTGACATTAATTATGCAAAAAATGGTAAAAATACTTTTACCATTTTCTTTTGCATAATTTCTTTTTTTTGAGCCATTATCGAGACTTCAAAGATGTAAAAATCCAGCAACTAAATATCACCGTGACATTAATTAATTTTTACCCGTTTTTTAATTTTCTTTTTTTATTGTTATCATATAACACTTTGGTTTTGGAGTCGAATAAACACTTCAAAATGAGTGAAAACACTAGAAACTTATCAAGCTAAATCGAAGAGAACGAAAATTAAGCACTTGTGCAGTTTAGCTAACCAGGGATTATTTTTTGCTTTAATTTTCGGAAGAGTTATCATATAATAAACTCTAAATAATTTAGGTGACTAAAATAGGATTTAATTAATAATGAATTTTTATCAAAACAAATGGAGGGAAATGTTTGTTAATGATATTAACATTTTAGGTGCAGATATTCATGACGGCATTTTCAAATGAAAGAAAATACAAAAATGTCTGTATCATGTATGGACCAGTCATGTGACAAAGATGAACAAATTCCAAAAATCACGTAATTTGATCAATTTTTTTTTATTCAAGAAATTCAAGTTTAACTTAGTTTCGATGAAGTTGAAAAAAAGGCATCCAATGAATCGTGTAATATATCGAGGGAGAGAAATATGAACATCTGAGAACGTTGCTAGGACCGCTGCAAATAAGATAGGCTCTCTCTAACGTGCTAGAAATCTACTAATGGCCAAAAGTATCCTGTACCTCGGTAAGGCCACCATTCGCCCATGTATGGAGTATTGTCTGGGCTGGTGCATCTGCTACTTGTCTCTCACTCCTAGACAAGATTTAAAAGAGAGTCCCCAACCTGATAGGTCCTGAACTATCATCTAAGCTTCAGCCTCTGTCCTAGCGATGAAATGTTGCGTCCCTCTGCCTGTTCTACAAGTATTTTAATGGTGAATGCTCTGATGAACTACAAGCACTTGTACCCCCTCGACGTGAATACCTCCCGACAAACCGACAAGTAGCTAAATGCCACCCCTACACAATAGATCCCTAGTTGTAAGAAAGCCAACTGTACTCCAGTAGTTTTTTCCCCCAGAACTGCTAGACTTTGGAACTCCCTTCCAGGTCCCTGTTTCCCCAACTTTTTTTTTTTAAAATTACATTTTCACCCCAAATAATGCACATTGTAACTTTGGTGTAGAGGGCTACTAATAGGGACATAAGCTACAGGGGTACTACGTGGGGAGTTGGGCAGCGAGATATTATTTCACGTTACACTTGAACTTCTGCATGTCAGTACAGTTGGGGAAACAGGAATCCGGAATGGAATTCCAAAGTCTAGCGGTTCTGGGGAAAAAACTACTGAGTAAAAAGGCTCTCTTAATTCTAGGGATCTCTACTGTGAAGGGGTGGGATTTTGCTGCTTGTTGGGGATATTTACGTCGAAGGGGTACAAGTGCTTGCAGTTCGTCGGAGCATTCACCGTTAAAGTACTTGTAGAACAGGCAGAGGGATGCTACATTTCGTCGATGGGACAGTGGCTGAAGCTTAGATAACAGTTAAGGTTGGTTGGTTGTTTTTGTTTTACGGCATATCAACCCTTTTCAGGTTATTTAATGCCAAATCCAAAGATTTTGAAGAAAATTTTTTTAATAGAATATATTTGTTGTTTTCAAGTCGGTTTTTATTTAACCCATAGTTGGGATCCTAACAGGTTCTACCACTCCGGGTCAGATTGGACCTAGGAGCAATGGCAATTAAAGGGTGGCTCCACACTCTACAAAGCTTGCAAGCTGGCGCCTCACCACTGGATATAGTTCAAGGTCATATCCAGGACCAGCAGTTCAGGACCTATCAGATTGGCGACTCTTTTGAATCTTGTTTAGGAGTGAGAGACTAATAGCAGATGCACCAGCCCAAATATGACAAGAATACTCCATACATGGGCGAATGTTAGCCTTATAGAGGTACAGGATATTTTCGGGCGTTAGAAGCTTTTTAGCATGGTAGAGAGAACCTACCTTTTTCGGGTCCTGGCAATGCTCTCAATGTAATTTTTCCAACTTATATTTCCTGTGAACGTTAGACGGAGGAGTTTAAAACATGTACTTTCAAATAAAGAGTCTTTGGCCATTGCTATTAATCGTAGAGGTTTCTTGCAATTAATGAAGGAAACAAGTTTAGTCTTGGCAGCATTCAATGTGACCATCCATTTTTGTCCCCATTTCACTACAGATTGGAGGTCATCCTCTAGTGTTTCTGCCATTTCTTTAGATATGTGCATTTGTTTTCCTGTCGTGTCTGTTATAGAGTGTGGTGTCATCAGCATATATACCCATCTCACAGACAATTTTATCAGGGAGGTTATTTATGAATATTAGAAATAATAGAGATCCAAGGATAGACCCCTGGGGCACTCCCGCATTTATATCATATTGTTTGGATGTACGACCATCGAGGACAACCTGGATTTTTCTCTTATCTAAGAAGGATTTAATTATGTTAAAGATTCTTCCAGTGATACCGTATGATTTGATTTTCCTGAGAAGACCTTCATGCCATACCCTATCAAAAGCCTTAGATATATCTAGAGCTACCGACATGCAGAAGTTCAGTGTAAACAGACATGTTGCTGCCCAACTCCTTACATAGTGCCCTTGTAGCTTAGGTCCTTAATAGTAGCCCCTACATCAAAGTGGCAATGTGCCTTGTTTAGGGTGAAAATGTAAAAAAGAATTTTTTTTTTAATGAACACGTATTTCGTTCAAACTCCTTGACTTAACGTTCACAGGGAACATGAGTTGGAACAGATACATTAAGAACATTTCCAGGGCCGCTGCGAGGAAGGTGGGCTCTCTCTACCAAACTAGAAAGTTACTTACGCTTGAAAGTATCCTATAGCCCTACGAGGCCACGATTCACCTATGTATGGATTATTGTTGTCACATTTGGGCTGGTGCATCTGCTACGTGTCTCTATCTCCTGGACAGGGTTCAAAAGAGAGTTGCCAACCTGATAGTTTCAACCTCTGTTTCATCGACGCAATGTTCCACTACTGGTAGTAATAATAAAATAATATTTATGGTCTGTAAACAACCAGTAACACTAAAATCTATAGATTCCCCCCCCCCCAAATGTGTTTTTGTACAGTTGCATAAATATTTGCACATTAACCACATATTTTTAGGAAAATCCTGGAAAATAGCAACTTTATAGTGAAATATTCTATTAAAAAAAAAAAAACAAAATAAAAAAACCTTCCACCGCTGGTAGCAATAATATTGATATATCCAGGAAATAGCAACTTTATAGTAAAATATTTAGAGATTTATGAACCGCCCCCTAAATTAAACACTTCATCAAATCTCCACACTAACGTAATGTACTTGCAATAACCCTTATCCCTGAGTGGCTTCCGGGCCTTGATAAGTGGTGATCACTGTGTAAAAAAAAAAAAAAAAAAAAAAAAAAGAAAAAAAAAAGATTTATGAAGAATCGGAATTGGTAATTGTATCGGAATCAGAAAATGTCAAGTTATAAACTTTAAAAGTCGATTAAAATCATCGGATGTTTTAACAAAAAAAAAAAAAATCTAATAAAACAGAAAATGACTTTTAATCCATGAATTTTCAAATAATTATTCAGAAAGAAAAATCAATAAATTGAGAATTATTGGTATTAATTTCTAATTTTACATTTTAGTTATTATACTTAAAACTCGATAAGGCGGGCTAGTGTTGCGACGATTAATCGGAATTGAGAATCAGAACTTTTGTACAAATCTTCCAATGCCAAAAACGATTCTTTTAATTGTTCTTCTTTATTTTATTCTATTAAAAAAAAAAAAACCCTTCCACCGCTCGTAGTAATAATAGTGATATATTAAGGAAATAGCAACTTTATAGTAAAATATTTAGAGATTTATGAAGAATCGGAATCGGTAATTGTATTGGAATCTGGAAAAATAATAGAATCGTCCCATCACTAGTTGTAGCCCTTGATATATTCAAGACCTTTTAAAAAGAAGGGTTGCTAATTAAAATAAATTTGTACGGTATCGATGAATACTAAAAATAATGCTCAAGTGCGTTAGAGGTCGATCCTTGAACCACAACTATTCTTGATATTCATAAACGACCTCGCGCTTCTATTGTGTCCGAGATGGGTAATCATTAGAAAATTACCCCCAGACCGTAGTGGAATTGCTCCGTAAATGGATGGTAACATTTAATGCGAGTAAAACTAAGCTGCTCTCCTTTAATAATTACAAGACTCTTCTCCAACCACCGACATCCATGACAACTAAGAGCCTACCCTGAGAATTTTTCTTTTAAACTCATTGACTTAACATACACAGGCAATATGAACTCGAACAAATACATTGAGGACATTGCAAAGGCTGCTGCAATAAAGATAGGTTGTCACTGTCGAGCTAGAGGACGACTCACATATGAGAGTATCCTGCACCTCTAGAAGGCCACCATTCGCCTGTGCATGGAGTATTGTTGTGACATCTGGGCGGGTGCATCTAACGTTAGTTTCTCCCTCTTGGCTAGAATTTAAAAAAGAGTCAGATATATAAATTATTAGGTCCCACTTTGTCAACTAAGCTCCAACCTCTGTCGCATCACTGCAATGTTGCGTCTCTGTGCTTGTTTTACACATATTTTAATGGAATGTGTTCTGATGAACTCGTTGCACTTGTGACCCCCTTGACGTACATATCCATATTCTTTTTCTTGCTACCTGCTAACCTAACTCTACTGATGGACAGGAGTTTAAATATAATTTAAATCAATATCTTGTTCATCTTCTCTAAGCATCGTCCCAAATAATAGTCCCTGATATATATATATATATATATATATAGCTCTAATGAATGGACCCACTTGGTATAACTATTAATAATGTTAAAAACATATTTAATCTGAAAAGGAAACACTAGATAAATGGATAGTCCTTAATCTGCGGAGTTATATATATATATATATATATATATATATATATGCATCGCTCTAATAAATGGACCCACTTGGTATATAAAAATAAAAAAAAGCTAGAAAACAACAAGAGTTCGATAAAACAAATTTTAATAAGGATGATGCAAATATTTAACTGCTTGCATAATAATAAAAATATGATTACTTTTGTAATATTTTATTTTAAATTATACGATTTCAAGGGGGGTAATTCTGCACAGTTTTAGCTGTAATTAGCTCCCTTACATGTCCAGACGGTATTTTATTTCAGTATAAAATAAATAAAAATGTTTTTTTTTTTTTTTTAATTTTATTATTTAAAATACTTGGAACAAATCTTTCAATAATCAACATTTCATTTTTGTAAAGACGTAACCAGCATTTTTTAAAAATATATTCATATATATATATATATGAATAAATTTAAAATATATATATATAATTTATTCATGTATATATATATATTCATTAGAGCGATATATATATATATGAATAAATTTAAAATATATATATATATAATTTATTCATGTATATATATATATATATATATATATATATATATATATATATATATATCGTAATGTCCTAAATTAGCGTCGCTAAGGATTTTGCAAATTTAGAAAGGAGAGATAACTCTGTTTTTCCTAAATTAGCATTAAAACAGCTCGTAAAATAAATAGAAAAAAGTGTTCTCGACATTCGGGCCGGGATCAAAGTGTAGTATTTGTTCTTCAGATGCTTCATTTAAGTTAATAGGTCTTCTTGGTCAATGTAGGGAAAAACCCTTCATACCGAGACAATTACTATTTATTTTGACACTGCCAGAGTTCCCCCTTTTATTGGAGGGGGGGGCGGGTGGCTGGTTTTCTCCCTATATTAAAAACGACCTTGTGTCGAATTTGCTTTTGTGGGGAAGCAAACAAGCAGCTCTAGGTGTATCAGAATTTTTGTAGGAATTTTTGACACCCCGAACACGAAACTGCCAATAAAATATTAAAAAAACTCGTAATTTCTCTTTTAAAAGTGGGTTGTTTATTTTCTTTATGGATTATACTTCCAAAATAAACTATTAAAGTTGTATTAAAAGTAATAGAAATATATTCTTTTATTTTTTAAAAAACAGTAATGAATTTTACGAACTCAATATTTTTGAATTTTTAAACTTTAAAAATCTATCAAAATTTTTCTATTGATTCTATTTTTACAATATTTTCAAGGTCAATGTGAAATTTTATGTTCTTTCCAATAAACCGAATATAATATTTTAGACAAACGTTTTTTTTTTTAATTCACGCCCTCCTCCATTTTCAAATGTCTATTAAAAAGTAAATAATTAATTTACTCACCAAAGTTTTATATATGACAAATTGAAGAGAAAAGATCAATAAATAATATATTCAAATTTAAAACAATAATAAAGAAGTGTTTTTAGAAATTTACCTGTAAAGTCCGAAGTTTAAAACCTTGTTTTTTAAAACCCACGTTGTTTGTTTTATCACAAATTGAAGATAAAAGATCAATAAATAATATATTCTAATTTAAAACAAAAAAGTAGTGTTTTTTGGAAATTTACCTGTAAAGTCCAAAGTTTAAAACCTTAAAAAAAAACACCTTGTTTCATTATTATTATTATTATTATTATTATTATTATTATTATTATTTTGGTCCTTGCTCCTTTAATTGAAAAAAAAAAATTAGGTCTTGAATTAGATTTTTCGAGGAGTTATAAGCTGTGAAAGACGGGGTTGAATTATTCAATATTTTTCACGAAATTTCTGACACACCTAAAGCAGCTCGTAAAGTAAAGTAATTTTCCCCCTTTTTTCTTTTCGTTCAAAATATAAGTTAGACTTTATTAAAAAAATACTAAACGTTTCAGTAATCATTATTATTATTATTATTATTATTATTATTATTATTATTATTATTACTGACAAATTATTTAAAAGGAAATATCGTTCAGACATTATTTATAAACAATTTTGGGTAACTTATGTAACTTGTTTTTTTCTTCCCATTGGTGACCTATTTGTGTTCAAAAATGTTTTTTTCATTGATTTTTATGGAAATAAGTTTGTATTCAATGCTTAAAACTTTCTTTTTAAATATTAATTTAAAAAGAAAGTTTTAAGCATTGAATACAAACTTATTCCCATAAAAATCAATGAAAAAAGTTTGAACAAGATTGTAAAAAATTCAAGCAAAAAATTGAATACAAACATTAGGCATCTCCAAAGTGTTGTGTAAAACATCATCATTGTACACAGTAACAGCAACGTCATCAATTTGCATGTTTACTATAGTCTGGCTCAATTTATATGGAAGAGCATTGGCGCTACAATGAATAAATAAAATTTACAATAAAAATGGATAAAAACAATATAAAATTTACCTTTTGGAAAACTAATAGATTTTTTTTTAACGAACTACACAGACGAGAAAATTAATTTTAATGTCTTCTGTTGACACTTATATATCTAAAGATAATTTTGTTTACAGGCCTTCGTACTTTTTGCAGGGAAAAGGCTCAAAAATTGATTTACACCCTCTATCATTTTAATTAATCAAATCCAAACGAATTTTTTTAGTCGGTTTTGCTTTTGCAATTTTTATTATCCCAATAGTTATATATTCTATCATATGATTATATTTTTTTATTATTGCAAACCGGTTATATAAAAAATATATGTTATATAAAAAATATCTGTTGTATACAAAATATCTATTATATAAAAGATATCTGTTATATAAAAAATATCTATTATTTAAAAAACATCTGTTATATAAAAAATATCTGTTATATAAAAAATATCTGTTATATAAAAATATCTGTTATATAAAAAATATCTGTTATATAAAAAATATTCGTTATATAAAAAATATTTGTTATATAAAAATATCTGTTATATAAAAAATATTTGTTATATAAAAAATATTTGTTATATAAAAAATATCTGTTATATAAAAAATATTTGTTATATAAAAAATATCTGTTATATAAAAAATATTTGTTATATAAAAAATATCTGTTATATAAAAAATATTTGTTATATAAAAAATATCTGTTATATAAAAAATATCTGTTATATAAAAAAATATCTGTTATATAAAAAAATATTTGTTATATAAAAATATTTGTTATATAAAAAATATCTGTTATATAAAAAATATCTGTTATATAAAAAATATCTGTTATATAAAAAATATCTGTTATATAAAAAATATTTGTTATATAAAAAATATCTGTTATATGAAAAATATTTGTTATATAAAAAATATCTGTTATATAAAAAAATATTTGTTATATAAAAAATATCTGTTATATAAAAAAATATCTGTTATATAAAAAATATCTGTTATATAAAAAATATTTGTTATATAAAAAATATTTAGTTTTCGTAACATGGAATATGGTGGGGGGTTAGAACATCTAAAACAAATATCTCCTTTAATATATTTAACGAAACCTACTTTTATTATATACATTTATTTCATAATGAATAAATATCGAAAAATTCAGGAAAATATGTGTAAAGTCGAACAGAATGAAGGAAGAAAGCGACCACGTGTCTGCGCGTGTTGTCTTACCTGCTGGGAGGATCACAGGGAGGGCAGAAATTAAAAATGACGGCTGTGGTTTTTGTAAGATTATTGAGAGATGACGTCACCCCTCACGTGACTGTTTTTCTGGCCGCCGATTGGCTGATGACGAACGCTTGGACAATAAAAGGAGTATGTTCAGAAGATCGAGGACAGTGTGTATCAACTGCATCCGTGTGATTAGAAGTTCGACGTGTGTGGTGATCAACTGCTGTAGTTGTGAAACAAATTCAAGCTTTAGAAGTTTGACGTGTGTGTTAATCGGCTGCCATAGTTGCGAAACGAATTCAAGCTATTTCGGCGAAATGGGGGAAAATATTGACCTCAAATTAATACCAGAATTTGATGGATCGACCCCGGTACTTGACTGGATGGAAAAGGTGGAATTACATTGCCTTTTGTCTGGCGTAAAAAACTTTGTTGCCCCTTAATGACCTAGTAGATCGGGCCAGAACTGTAATGAAGAATTACTCCGAGATAAGGGAACCAGTAATTGCTGCTGCTCAGTCCACACTGAATGATAAGAAACCGTATCAGGGACCCGGTCCACATGGTGGAATCATATGCTACAGATGCAATGAACAGGGCCACATTGCAAGGTACTGCCGGCAACAACCAACGGCTGTTCGCTGCTACCGGTGTAAGGAAACTGGCCATATAGCTCAAGAGTGTCCGGAAAACGGAACCGGGGACAAGGTGTCAGCGTCGACCACTTCCCCACGCAGAAATTAAATGAGACGCTGCCGGTCGTCCCGATATATATCGACGAAACACTGTGCTCAGCACTCCTCGATTCCGGGTGCTCCCGCACTATCATATGTGCAGATTTCTACCACACTTGGAGAAAGAAGAACGTCAGATTGACTACCATCAGTGGAGAGATGCGCACATGTTGCGGGGTGGGCAATGTAAACATTCGGATGAAAAATGGAAGCTCTGCTAACCTCGAGGCGCTGGTAGTGCTCGAAAAACCCCTGAGTTTTGACCTGCTCCTAGGATATGATGCCATCAGAGCCCTTGGTGGTGTCTATATAACAGCGATGGGGGCGGTACATTTTCAGGAGAAAGCCGTAGTGTGTGCTGCGCTAAGGATCGACCAACCAGACGTCAGCGTCAAATTTGACGAGCAAAAGAGGGTTTGGACTGCCTCATGGAAGTGGTCGGAAAACCGGGAACCAGCCAAACTGCAGAATGGAATAACTGAATACCATGTGCCCGACCACATGAGGCCCGCATATACCACTATCAGCCGGTCACGGAGGTGTGACCGACAGACGTGTTATAGTAAATGTCTTAAAGCGGTCTCATGAAGACATGAAGATGGGCCAGTCATTTGGGTCTGTGTAGTAAGAAGAAAATCATACCTGAGATGTTGGATCTGGGTGTGGCTGCTTTCTTTTCTCAAGATGATCTCTTCACCCTGGTGGCATTCTGGTGGGAATCTTCATCTCTTTGTCCTCAGGGCCGCCTTTCGACTTCAGACATTTATGAAGGCATTCATGACAGACACAAGAAAAATGACACGCGACACAATTGTAATATACATAAGGTATAACTAACTATTTTATTTTACATTAGAGATACAATATATATTACAAAAAAAAACAATTTACAATTAATTTTTACAATTGAAACTGGATAATAGACTTTTCGAAGCTAACTAACCTACCCTAACTAGTGTTGAGGGAGGGGGTCTCCCCCTCCCATTTACGGAGAGACAAAATATGCGTCTTCACATCATGGTGGTCGTGCAGGAAAGAGACAGAAAGATAGCAAGGGGATTATGGGAAGGGGGTTTCTTTGTATCTCTACGCTCATGGACAATTTACCACCCGTCCATGCTGCAGAGTGTGTTAGAAACAGTGGCACAAGGAAATAGTGCCACATCCCTCCCTATGCTATCCGAAATTTATGAGCATTCATAAATTTCAGAAGTCCCTAATTTTCCGTGAATGGTGCGTCAACCGGCCGTCAGCAATCAATGTCCCCATGCTCTACGTTCCATCAGGAACTCAGTGAAGCAAGTTATTTTTTTCCACCAGGCTCCTGGTAGACTGGTATACTGCTTCAAATACCAGAGAGGGTAATCATCCTCGCCCTCCATCGAGGCAATGACCTCATGATTTCAGTTACTGGATTTACACTTTCTTAAGCAACCAGTATAATATTTTTTTAACAAAGCCGGATTTTACGTGAGTTTATCACGCCGACCTATACGTATTTCACTAAGCCGGATTCTACGTGAGTTTATCACGCCGACCCATACGTATTTCACTAAGCCGGATTGTACGTGAGTTTATCACGCCGACCTATACGTATTTCACTAAGCCGGATTCTACGTGAGTTTATCACGCCGACCTATACATATTTCACTAAGCCGGATTCTACGTGAGTTTATCACGCCGACCTATACGTTTTTTTAATTTAGTCTGCATAACATTATTTTCGTAACTGGATTTTACGCTCCCTTCAGCAACCAGTATAATGTATTTTAACCAAGTCGGAGTTACGTGACCTCATCACGCCGACCTATATGGATTTAGTAAAACCTTGGTCTTCAGAGGTTCTAATCCAATTAATTCTGTTAGAGCAAGGAGTCTGCCGCCGAGCGACCAATAAAAACTATCCACCACGGAATATTTATTAATTATATAAAGAATTAACTAAGAAGGGCACTCAGCCTTCATGAGTTAGAATACTCAATTAGGGGGGAAAAAATTCCAAAAATAAACAATTCAGAAACCTGGTATACATTAAATCAATGAAATAGGGTGTTAACAATTTTTTTTTCTTAAAAAGAAAACATTTTTAAAAAATCATTTCAGAGCACCTCGGTCGCAATTAGAATTTGTTTACACAATGCAAACGCATTTCAGTTATTACATTCATAATTAACTTTTTCCCAAATTTCAGGGTACATTTAAAAAGTATGTGTATTTTTTCCAAACTTGATTTACAAAAGATCATTAAAATTTAATTCCAAAATTTAAAAATTATTTCAAGTATTTTGGTTCATCGTTAAAATCAATTTATGTTAGTTAACTTCTTTCCAAAGTAATTCATTTATTATTATAAAAACCAATCTTCTCAAAAGGTCATAAACTTCGAATAGACCCATTTTTCGTAATACAATTCAAAAATTATTCCAAACATTTGGTTCATTATTAAAATTAATCTTCCGAAAAGATCATAGAAAATTCATTTTGAATCAATTTACCCTTCACAATGAGATTCAGAGACATCCCAAATTTTTCATTTCGTAATTATTATTTTTAAAATTCAGTGTACATTTAAAGTTATTTAATTGATTCTTAAAAAATCATTTCTTCTTATAGGTCATTATCAAGGTCATTTCGAATTCAGAAACATTTCACGTTAATTAACTTTATTTTCCAAAGTAATTATTTTATTATTTAAAAGCAATTCTTTTCCTAAACTCACTCACAAGGATTATTTCGAATTAATAAACTCCCGCCACACCTGGGAGTTACATTAGTTAACGACCAGTTCTGTATAGTTAACAGCTCGAAAAAATTAAAGTTTCAATTAAAGAGAGATCTTTCTAGACTGAGGAAATCTTTTTTTTTTCTTAATAATTAATTCAATTTTACGTATATACTCCTCAGTCAATATTTCAGGGACCCCTATCATACGGTCCAATTTCAAATAAACCTTCAATTAAAGAATTCGCTCGAATAATTCTTCCTTAAAAATAATCTAGAATTGAGGAAAATTTCTTTCGTTAGTCAAATAATATTTCCTTAGAAATTATTAAAAATTCAGAGAATATTCGAAATGTAATAGCGTAATTTTTCTTTAAAAAAGCTATGAACATTTCAGAGAACTCTCAAAAAATTAACGTAATCATGTAACAGTTGGCTTTTCCAAACACTCGAAGATTTCAAAAAAGTACTTCAAGTTCTGTTTGAATAACTGTCTCTCTTTTTATTTTTAATAAAAAACAATTGAAGACATCATTTAATGTAATTTAACGAAGCATAAATATTTTCTTCTTTAAACTTGGTAGAAAAATTTAAAAAAAACACCAAGTTAATTCGTTATTATATGCCCTCCTGCAATCAGCCATGGGGGTTTAGCTATACACTCATTAAAACGCAAGAGTAGAGAGAGAGAGAATGAGGGGGAAAGAAGGGGATAGAGACAGAGCGATGCCATTACACACCCTACCACCCTCATAACACTATTACGTAATCTCACAAAAAAACTCTTCGATTTTAAAAGTCACTCTCTCGTCCCCAAAAAAGCTTGCAGAGGGTGAAAGAATGGTAGACAACACGAGAGGTGGAGAAATAGAGGAAGAGAAACAGAGGCAGGTCGCATTGTTCCCCCTACCCATCCCTCAACACCCTCACAAACACCATGACGAGGTCATCTTCGCTTCTTTCCTATGTGCGGCCATTGTTTTAAACAAATAAGTGACAGGTAGACATTAAACATTTCTACGAGTTTAAAACAAATAACTAAATAGAAAAACAATCTTATTTTGAACAATTTTGTAAAAGGCATTCTCACACAAAAAAAAACGTTCACATTATGTAATCCAAATTTGTAGCAATCCATTTTTTCTTTCCTTTTTTTAAACAGACAAATCAAAATTAATAAAAAAAACATAATCAAATCAAAAAACCACATATGTTTCGGCATTAACTGCTAATCTAACCCGAAAAAAAAACACATCAACTGTTCATGGAATAAAATGTAATGTAAAAGTTCTATTTTTTTCAAATCTGAATCTAACACTTGCAAAGTCAAAAGCAATTTTTTAAAAAAGTCCTATATTTTTATAAACCTGAAATAAAGATCAGATAAAAAATGTTAGGTATCCTTTATTTTCTTTCCCTTTTTTTTTTTTTTTAAATTTATTTTTCGAGCTTCGTGTTTGAAGGATTTTTTTCTTTTTTTTTTTTTCATGTAATAACAAGATGCATAGATATACACACATATCGATATATATCCGGAGAGAGACAGAAAGAGAGAAAGCGTGAGAGAGAAAGAGATATTGCATATTCTAGAGACACTTTTTTCTCATCTCTGTTTTTTTTTTGTGTGGGACACATTTCTTACTTTTTTTTCGAAGGGTTACTTTCAATACTCTTTTTTTTTTTAAATCGATCTTTTGTAAACTGTTTTTTTTTTTTTTTTTTTTTGTAGGTGCAAGACAATTTTTTGTTCAGGTTCTGAATTTTCTTTTTGAGTGCGTTTTTTTTTTGTGCGCGTGTGTACTGGTCTGCCATTTTTTTAAAAATTTTGCCAGAAATAATAGTTTTTTCCGTTTTTAAAGACCGTGGACCATTTTTTTTTTTATTCGATTCGTCTAGTGGTCATTATTTTTGGTTGTGCCGTGGGTTTAAGAGTCGAAATTATTTCCATGCTGGGAAACAATATGTCTTGGTCATAGTGCATCATTTATACTGCGACACAGATGCGACGAGATCCGTCTGGTAATTAACCAGGGTCAATCCTGAGTCTTAAGGCAACCATTTATACCACTATCAGCCGGTCACGGAGGTGTGACCGACAGACGTGTTATAGTAAATGTCTTAAAGCGGTCTCATGAAGACATGAAGATGGGCCAGTCATTTGGGTCTGTGTAGTAAGAAGAAAATCATACCTGAGATGTTGGATCTGGGTGTGGCTGCTTTCTTTTCTCAAGATGATCTCTTCACCCTGGTGGCATTCTGGTGGGAATCTTCATCTCTTTGTCCTCAGGGCCGCCTTTCGACTTCAGACATTTATGAAGGCATTCATGACAGACACAAG
This sequence comes from Euprymna scolopes, assembly GCF_053919585.1. Classification (NCBI taxonomy): domain Eukaryota; kingdom Metazoa; phylum Mollusca; class Cephalopoda; order Sepiida; family Sepiolidae; genus Euprymna; species Euprymna scolopes. Next base: position 146,708,065 of record NC_136527.1, read on the forward strand.
AAAAATGACACGCGACACAATTGTAATATACATAAGGTATAACTAACTATTTTATTTTACATTAGAGATACAATATATATTACAAAAAAAAACAATTTACAATTAATTTTTACAATTGAAACTGGATAATAGACTTTTCGAAGCTAACTAACCTACCCTAACTAGTGTTGAGGGAGGGGGTCTCCCCCTCCCATTTACGGAGAGACAAAATATGCGTCTTCACATCATGGTGGTCGTGCAGGAAAGAGACAGAAAGATAGCAAGGGGATTATGGGAAGGGGGTTTCTTTGTATCTCTACGCTCATGGACAATTTACCACCCGTCCATGCTGCAGAGTGTGTTAGAAACAGTGGCACAAGGAAATAGTGCCACACGCATACGAAGAAGAACTTCGCAAATGGATTGAGGATGGCTAGCTGATTCCCTACCCCTACAAGAAACTTGGACCTCCTAAGGGTCTGATCCCATTAATAGCAGTTGCTCAGCACAACAAAGCAAAAGTCAGGCCGGTAATGGACTACCGAGAACTGAACTTGTATGTTGATGTGTTCACAGCTGATGCTGACGTGTGTGCTAGCAAACTACGAGAGTGGCACCAGCTGGGTTCTAATGTGTCCCTGTTGGATCTGAGAAGAGCATATCTGCAGGTCCGGGTTAGCAAGACAATGTGGCCGTTTCAGACGGTAGTGTTTGCTGGTAGGAGTTATTGCCTCACAAGATGGGGCTTTGGGCTGCACGTTGCACCCCAAATAATGAAGACGATCGTCAATGCTGTATTGTCGCAGGATAAGACCGTAAAAGGGGACATCAGCATACCTTGACGACATATACGTGAATGAAGACATTGTGCCGTCATCACGTGTGAGGGCCAAGCTAGCCGAACTTGGACTGATGTGTAAGGATCCAGAACGCTTGGAGGATGGCGCTCGTGTCTTGGGGTTGATAGACTCGGGCCACGACAGCCATCATGAAGAGGAGGGCGAGTGCAGTTACCAAAGGCTGGGATGGCAAAATGGCGGACAATCTGTTGCTGCGCATGGTGAAGGAGACCATCACAAGAGTCAAGCAGGAGGACCCTGCTAAAGGAGATTGGTGCATCCAGGGAGACAGGCTAAATGTGTGGGTGGATGCGAGCTCCCTCGCGATTGGGGCGCTATTGGAGATGAACGGGTCTGTGATTTAGGACGCCTGCTGGTTGCAACCAATGGATGATGCTGCTCACATCAACCTGGCAGAGTTGGATGCGGTAATAAAAGGAATAAACTTGGCACTCCAGTGGAAAGTCAAAGAATTATGCATACGCACAGATTCGCTGTGTGTATACCACTGGATAGTTGACACACTAACAGGCAAAGCGAGAGTGCACACAAAGGACGGATCACCGGCATAATTAGTGAGCAAGCTGTGCTGGTTGATGGTACTCCATGGCATGTGAGGGATGTCTGGCCCGCCCTTGATACAAACCAAATGGTGAACAGTGAAAGTGATGAATCATCCAATGATAAAATGTGGATCCGACCTATGCCCCATTGCCGTGATGACATGGCTGAGAACCTCAGCACAGATGGCGATAGTTCCAGCGCCTCTTCTGAGAGCCCGAATGATGATGGAGCCCAGCTTGATGGAAGGACTGCTGGCAACGTTAATGGCGACAGGTCTGTTACCCCTTCTGAGAGCTTGGATGAAGATGGAGCACAGCCGGATAGTAGGACTGTGGGCACTGACCCAAGTAGCCCTGATGAAGATGAAGAAGTCCAGCTAATCCCCCTCCGTAGGAGTGCTCGTAACAAACGACCGCGGCCGCAATGCCGCATGTGTGATTTTGAGACCAGGGAGGGGGTGTAAACTCGAACACAATGAAGGAAGAAAGCGACCACATGTCTGCGCGTGTTGTCTTACCTGCTGGGAGGATCACAGGGAGGGCAGAAATTAAAAATAGCGGCAGTGGTTTTTGTAAGATTATTGAGAGATGACGTCACCCCTCATGTGACTGTTTTTCTGGCCGCTGATTGGCTGATGACCAACGCTTGGACAATAAAAGGAGTATGTTCAGAAGATCGAGGACAGTGTGTATCAACTGCATCATTGTGATTAGAAGTTCGACGTGTGTGTTAATCAACTGCCATAGTTGCGAAACGAATTCAATATGACAATTATTTTATTTCTACTAGATTTTTAAAATATGGGTATGTTTATGGCTTCAAAAACGTCAATCGTTGAAAATGTAAACACGATTTTTCTCTTACATTTTCATTATTTTTGTAAGCTGTAAATGTTTTGTTTTTTTTAAATATTAGCAGTTTATTTGAAGCTTCTTCTTTTAAATGTTAAGAATTTAAGATGGTAACATAAAATTAAATTGCGATTACATCGTTTAATATACTGGGGGTTAAAACTGTGGCGCGCGTTGGAGGTACCTGACAAACGCGCATTGGAGGTACCTGACAAACGCGCGTTGGAGCTACCTTAATTTCTATATTACAAAAGAAAAGTTGAGAAACGATAGGATTCTTTAATACAACAAATAAGATGCCTAAAAATGTTATCATTTTTATACATATTTCGCCATAAAGAAACAAAAAAAACCCCCTGAAATATGTAAGATTGAACCAGATCGTCTAAGATTCCATATTACTATCCTGTTTCAACTTTGCTTTGCTTGCATTTGAAACAGACGTTAATGTAGGACAGAGTTATCTGCCCTTCGTGAAATTTAAAATATTTTTTACGAATTTAGGACAGCGTTATTTGCCCTTTGTAAAATTGAAAAATTCCTTGCTAATTTAGACCAGAGTTATCTGCCCTTTGTAAAAGTGAAAAAAATTTAGTTAATTTAGGAAAGAGTTAACTGCCCTTCGTAAAATCAAAAACTTCTTGGCTACGCTAATTTAAGACAGAGTTATTTGCTCTTCGTAAAATTGAAAAATTCGGTAACTTTTTACGACGTACCCAGCCTATAACACCTCAACCTACTCATGTTAGGAACGGCTTTCGGTATAAACACCCCCAACCTCGAAAGCCGTCCTTAACACGGGGAGTTGGGGTGAGTTTTAATTCCGAAAGCCGTTCTTAACATGGGGTGATTGGGGGTGGTTATACTAGGCTGGAGCAAGTCGTAAAAAGTACCAAAAATTCTTAGCTAATTTAGGACAGAGTTATCTGCCCGCTGTAAAATTAAATAATTCTTAGCGACGCTAATTTAGGACATTACCATATATTTCACTCATGTTCACCTCGAACAGGACATATCGTTACTTGGACGTAAGGGGCGAATATTTGCATAGGAAAGATGTTTGTTTACATTACATTTAAAATTCTACATATCAGTATGTTTGTGTGTGTGTGGAGGGGTGCACCCTTAAATAAATAGACGGTTCAACCTATATTTTCGATTGGATCGATTAGACCATAATGTGGGTGGAGGTGAGGGGGGGTATTAGAGGCGTGGCCATTATTCATTCATAATATAGACCCAAAATCAAAATACAATAAAGTTGGTTTAACTGTACCTTTATACCGTAATTAACACCAAAATAAAAACGAATTCATTTATTTTTAAACGATTACATGCAAATGATCTGAAAAAAACTTTGTGTTAATAATTTTTAAAAAATATTTTAAGCTTTAAATTTTCGATCATCATTGCATATAAATTCAACGAAAATGATCATCCACTTTCTAACCGTATAGTGTTTTAAAGGGATAATATATTCAACATGTTCGTTCCAGGTACCCAACTCTAAGTCATCTCAAGGGATATGACAACAGCATATTCTTTTCATTATTTTGACTCTCGTGTATATATCCAACACAGTTAGACACAGTTAATCAACCGGGAACCACATCACTCTATACAAAAGCATATACGATATCATCAAATAAACAAACAAGAGTCAAAAGAATGAAAAGAATATTCTGTTGTCATAGCCCTTGTTATCACAAGCCTGAATGTCCAAGGGTTGAGGGCCGCCTCTCGTAAACTTCGAGTTGCATGCGACATTCAACGCCATTGAGTGGATATTTGTTTTATACAAAAGACTCGCTTAATTCCATCTGATTATCACAGTGTGCTGGAAAGAGACTTTCAGCACATTTTGATATCAATTCAGAGGGTTTTCCTGGCGAGTTAAGCGGACTTTTAATGGGTCATGTGACCCAGTTTTTGTTGATCCTAAGGGAAGGATGTGCATTTTAGATGTTACTGTAAACTATGTGGCATTTCGATCTATTGGGGATTATGCGTCCAATAGTCTTACTGGAAAGCCTCCTTTTTTTTCGGTGGAACGAACCTTTTATAAATACATCTCGACCGATTATTTTAGCGGAAGACTGGAATGCCATCCTTGATCCTTATCTAGATTGTGGGGGGTAACTCCTTAAGGGCTACTAAGCAGAAGCGAAGTGTAAAAATATTTTGAGACTTTATCGACAAGTATCTCTGGAGGCTGCACCGATGACAACTGTGACGATGACGACAGCAAGAAGGCAGCACTGCAGAAGACATTCCAGCTCGGAGCACAACAATCTTGTTCCAGAAACAAGAAGATGGAGGCAACTCAGTCTGACTTAAAAAGTGGGGCAGTTGGTGTGACTAAACAATGGACTCCTGCTACGTCACCAAAATGGGGAGTTGGGGTGGGTTTTAATTCCGAAAGCCGTTCTTAACATGGGGTGATTGGGGGTGGTTATACTAGGCTGGAGCAAGTCGTAAAAAGTACCAAAAATTCTTAGCTAATTTAGGACAGAGTTATCTGCCCTTTGTAAAACTGAAAAATCCTTAGCTAATTAAGAACAGGGTTATCTGCCCTTTGTAAAACTGAATTTTTTTTTGCTAATTTAGGACAGAGTTATCTGCCCGCTGTAAAATTGAATATTATGTTTGTGTGGGGGGTGCACCCTTAAATAAATAGACGGTTCAACCTATATTTTCGATTGGATCGATTAGACCATAATGTGGGCGGAGGTGAGGGGGGGGTTAACAATGGACTTCTGCTACGTCACCAAACTGGACGCTGTCCAATTGGTCATCAATTCCAGTCACACAGTCAACGCAGGACTCACTCGACAGGACGATTCCTCCCAGACAAAAAATGCCGCCGGCCTCTAGAACATCTCCCAACACTCCTACACGCTGGGCAGCTTTGGGGAAAATGTGGAGGCCCCAGTCACAGTTGACACTAGATTACCGTCAGTTGTTCAATTCAACATACAAAGACTTGACTGACGATAACGTAATCAAGTCAGCAAACTGGAACGTTGGCTCGATTAGAGAGAAAGATAGTGTCTCTAGTCACTATTAATTTAAAAAAGAAAACATTTACTGGGGTTTCAAAGGAAACCATGGCACAGTTTTTGAGAGAGCTTAATATCCCAGCAACTTATTTTTCCAGGAGGAGTGACGCCATGTTGGACCTTCTGCTGTCAACGGACAAGAACGCAGAAAAAAACTGTCCAGGTCCGACTTGGGGTGGAATAACTTACGCCTCAAGCCAGAATACTTGAACAGGAGATGAACTAATGTTTCCATTTTATATAGACTCAAAACAATTGGGGTTGTGATGGACCAATATGGGGATGTCGAAGTCGTGCAAATGGTCTGCGGGACTATAACATCAAAATGTATTTGAACCGGTCCGACTTCCAGAAAATCCTCGCCCTGCTCAGGTATGATACCTGGATGATGAGTGTCATCGTTGAGGGTCGGCATCCATACTGTTGGCATTACCAACAGCAGGCGCAAGTGAGGAGAGAAAAGAAAAGAAACCTCCTTCCCTTTCTACCAGGAGATCTGGAGGTTCAGCGATAACAAATGCAACACACCTTATTTTTACGTTTTTTTTTTAATTTTTAGGCGAACAGTTTTTTTTATATGAAACAATTATTTAAAAAATCTTAAATGAAAACCAGACTCAGAAACATTGTATATATGTTACGTTTGTTTTGTTATTTGTTTTGCGTTGGTCACATTAAAAATGTAGAGTTGCTTCCCTTGTTTATGGTTGCGTTTCAGTTTATTTATTTCGAAGCTACCATTCGACGGAAGTGACGTCAGACATATTGTAACTTACTTATAGTTGCGTTTTGTTTCATTTTTTTAAAACAAGATGGCGGCAAATTTTCACTTGCTAACACGATTAAAGTTGTTCTTTTTTAATAATTCAGTAATATTCAGGTAATTTCGACTGCATAATTTGGAAGCTACCTTTGTAACTTATTAGAATTGACAAAAAAAAATCAGTTGAAACTATTATTTTTTATCGGAGAACTCGATTTATCGACTACAAAATCTCGTCCCAATAGTGTAGAAGCACCTTATTTAGATTAATCGAACTACTGTTTAAATATAAGATGAGAACAGTAGCCCAAATAGGCAACGTCCTAAATTAGACATGCAAAGAATTGTTTCAAGTGTACGAAGGGCAGATAACTCGACACTAAATTAGGTTCGGTTCAAATTCAAGTAAAGAAAATTTGAAACAGGATAGTAAAACAAAAATGGCCGAAAAATGAAGTTGTTGTTGTTTTTTAAAACGAAATTACATTTATTAAAAACCATGATTTCTGAGTAACCTTTTTTTTTTCCAGAAAGATAAAACCCTAAATTTTATCATATAGAAAGCTGAATAATTTAAAACATTTTCTACTATTTTTAATTAAATTTTAAATGTTAAAATTTCCCCAAAAGTTAACAATTGACATTTTTTGTCTTGCACAAAAAGCATATATAAATATTTAAAAAAAAAAAAGGTTTTTGAAAGAATTAAGTTGTTTATTTTTAGTCTAACTAAGATTTAGGGTGATTTTCTATGAATATATGCAAACATATTATAATATAAGTACTTGGATTTCAAATAATTCCACTTATTCATATAGGCAACCAGTTACTTTCTGTTATAATTACGACAAGCGTATGGTAGCAAGAAAAACGTGAACACGGAGATTGTGTATATACATATATATGCATATATTTATTCTCGACAAACGAGATGTTAGAAGAAAAAAAAAAGAAAAAGAGAGGATCGTTCGTATTTACTCGAAGTTCTGGGACGACGATAAGGTATCAGCTGTGGCGTCGTGGTGAGAAGAGAGGTGGTTGAATGTTGACACGTGCGTCGGTGAAAATAGCAGTCGTGGCGACGGTGGAGACGACGATTAAGACGGCGTCGTAGACGGCGGAGGAAGCAGCGAACGCGAAGCGTGGTGTGTTTGACTGGTCGGTCTGTCTAAAACTGTCGATTTGAACATGCTGCCCCTTTTTTATATCGAGGCGCGATGAAAAAGTGGCTCCAGAAAGCCTGTGTTTAATTTAGGCGGGAGGCATTGTTATTGGCCAAAAATATAAATGTTATGTTGCCGATGTCTGCGGAATTGCGCGTAAATCGTCTGATTTGTATTTCTGTTTTATAACAAAGCTCCCCCAGATCTCAGACAGATTTACAATTTGTGGGTGTGTTTAGTAGTGTAGTATTTAGATCATGACAAAGTCCCTGAAGCGGGTGGGGTGGGGAGGTTCCCTCTTGTTGATCTCACCGGGGGTAGGGTCAGGATAGTGTTATTGTCGTGGGGTGATGATGTTGAGGGGTTCATGTTTTGATTTTGTGGGGGGGGGGGTATTTGGAAAATGTTGTGTGGCGTGAAGCTGGTTGGTGTTGCAAGGTGGGGGCAGGGGGTTTGTTTTGCACAAATGCGGTGGGCGAGAGGCCAAGCGTCTGATATGTGCGCGGTGGATCCAGGCCGTATCGCCCTTTTCATTTTGCACCTGAGACATCATGTCATTTGTTTTTATGATTGTGAAGTCACCTAACCATGGTAGATGAGATGATTGTGCCGTTGCTGATTGTGGCCGATGGAGTAAAACTTTATCACCTACTTGTATTGGGTCTCGACAGGTAAGGTGATGGGTGCCTTTCTCAAGTTTGTGATTGGCCTCGTCGTTGGCCAGGGTTACATGGTGGTGGACCTGTCTTAGCAAAGCGTTGATTTGCATGCCATATGCTCCCGGGTCGTCGCTTTTAATTTGTTTATTATGAAGCGTAGGCAAACCAATGTTGGGGTGACGACCGGTGATTGCATAATGAGGGGAGACACCGGTAGCGCTATTAGTCGTGGCGTTCATGGATGAGACTACCGATTCGAGGACGTCAGTCCATTCACAATTCCTCTCCTCGCATAGCATGTATAGGACATTTTTCATTGTCCGATGTTGCCGCTCGATGTTCCCCGAGCTTTGTGGATGCCAGGGGCAGTGGAGCTCCTGTGTGATGGACAGCTGGTCACAGAATTGTCTATAGACTTCTCCCGTAAAGTGTGTGCCCCGATCAGAGGAAACTATTCTTGGAATTTCCCTGTGCCGAAGAAAAAACTGAAACAGCCCGCAGGCCGCGTCAATGGCACGGTCCCTTGCACATGGTATCACCGTGAAATACTGACTAAAGCTGTCCAAAATCGTCAGTATGTACCGTTTTCCTTTCGAATTCGGCATTGTTACAAAGTCGATAAAGACAAGCTCGAATGGCCTTTTTCCACGTTTGCAGTGACCCATCGGCCAGTGGGTGCGTTTACCATAGTTTCCTTTGCATTTTGCGCAGGTTTCGCAAGAGTCGACATAGGCCTTAATGTCACGGTTCTTGAACTTCCACCAGTAGCCGGACAAGAGTTCTCGCATGCGAGTGATGCCTGAATGGTTGCTGCCCTCGTGGGCCTGGAAGAGGTATCTGGGACGAAGTTTATATGGCACAACCAGTTTGGGGGAGTTATTGCTGTCCCTCATCATCAGCACAGCGGTACCCGGTTCCAGAAAAAATTGTTGGAAGTGATGTTTGAAAAGTGTAGCTCGGTGATCGCTAGGATCAAAATGTGGTTCACTGGGGTTGGTTGACTGGAGAGCACTGATGATCTTTACTAATGTTTCATCCTTCTGTTGTTCGTTTGCAACGCCTAGGTGGTTGCAGATTTTCTCCGTAGGGATGAGAGATGAGTGGTATGCGAAGAATGCATTGCTGATACGTTCTTGGGTGTGGGCGTCCCGTGTTGTGTGTGTCTTGGGAATGAGTTGTAGACTGTGTGAGTCGTTGAGGCACCAAGATGGGATGTATATGCGTAAGGTTGATCCACTTAACTCGAAAGTCTTGCCTGCTGGGGTCGGGTCATGTGGAGTTTTGATCTTTCTTTGTCCATTACCTCTGCTGAGCATGTCGGCCCAAATGTTGGATTCACCCTCGATGTATTCCAGGACAAATTTATAGCATGAAATTTCTTCCTGCCATCTACGTATTTTGGCGTTATTGAATTCTCGTTGATCCAAATATGTTAGTGATCGATGATCGGTGAAGAGAACAAAAGGGCGGCTTCGGAGGAAATAATCGAATTTGATTATCGCCCACTTGACAGCGTAGGCCTCCTGTTCCGTTGTGGACCAGTTCTGTTCTGTGGAGTTAAAAGTATGGGAGGCAACAGCGACGATATTTTTCTTCCCGTTGTCAGTCTCTTGCATTAGTATCACACCACATGCCACGTCGCTAGCGTCGGTGGTGAGTGTAAACAGCTTGGAAAAATCCGGAAATGAAATGATGGGTGGTGAAGAGAGTCGTTCTTTAATTTTTTTGAAGGCTTTGTCGGAGCTCTCTGTCCATATGAAGGGTCTATTGATCTTGTTGAGATCATGTATGGGAGACATGAGTTTTGAGAATGTGCCCGACCTGATTTGTTCCTGCAGGCGCGTCTCAAGGAACTGTCTGATCCATACCAGTCGGCCGATGAGGCTTTGTAGCTCCTTCTTTGATGTTGGGGGCTTCATTTCTCGGATAGCTCGAACGTATTCGGGGTCAGGCTTGAAGCTTTCCTTGGTTATAATGCGACCCAGGAATTTTGCCTCGGTTGTGAGGAATGAGCACTTGTCAGGGTTTAGTTTGAGTCCAAAATTTTGGAGGGCGGTGAAAAGTTGTTCTAGAGCGAGTAAGTATTCGTCAAAAGTTCTTGCGTGAACCAAATTGTCGTCGATGTAGGACGAGATGTTATCACGCGACGTGACTGTAGCCAGAGCTTCTGCTACACAGCGGGAAAAGATCTGTCCGTCCGAAGTAAGACCGAAAGCCAAACGAGTGTATTGGTAGCACTGGTCTTTCCACGTGAATGCGGTTTTGTGTCGGTCTTGTTGATCGATTTCGATTTGCCAATATCCGCTGTGTAGATCTAGGGAAGCAAAGTATGTGTTGCCTTTGCCGATCTTGTTGAATAACTGGTCAATTCTCGGTATTGGGTAAGGGTCTAGATCGACCAAGACTTTGTTCAGTGTCCTTTTGAAATTGGCTACTATGCGGACTGAACCGTTTTTCTTGCGCACGGCGAACACTGGGCTATTGAAGCCTTTGGGGTCGGTGCATTTTTCAATGACGCCTTCATTTGCCATGCGATTGATTTCCGCGTCGACATCCACTTCTAAGGCCTGGGCGATCGGGTGTTGCTTTTGACTGCGGGACTGACCGTTGGTTGGTATGCAGACGGGTCGGATGAATGTCCCCTTTTCGCTGTTATTTGTACCAATGATGTCTGCATACCTAATGAGTAGGTCAGCTGTAGCCCCCAATTCGTCATGACGAGGGTGGCTTGGTAATGACAGTCCAGTGTTTTGCTTCAGCCAGGTAAGTTTTTCCTCTAGTGTCCGGTTGTTGGGCTGGAGTTTCGTAGTTAAGTGACTTCGGAAGACAGCGGTTTGGGGTTCAAATGCCGAAATGTGGGTTGACGAAGCCGGCGGTGTGATGGGCGCTGAGTGTGTTAGGTGTCCCAACGGAAGTATACGTCTGAATTCTACGGTAGAGTTCTGGTTGTCAATTACGTATGAGTTGAGCGTGTTATGGCGCAGGATATTTTGGCGTGTTTGGAGTGTTTTGAGTGTTTACGAGTACGTTCACCCCTCTAAAAGTGGGGGAGTCAAAACGTGATGTCACTGGTTAATTCGCCGAAGGCGGTGATGCTGCCGTTAATGCCTTTCACTCGAATGTCAGTGTGGGCAATATGTTTCTTAGCTTCTTTCGGAAGCTGACATAAAGGGATGATGCATGTAGAGCATCCCGAGTCTAGCATCGCGATGGCAGAGAAATAAATATCTTCGATTCTGAAAACAGACTGGACGAGTGGTGACTGGTGGTCAGGTCCTTGATGATTGAACATGTGATGGTTGATGTGGGGGTAGGGTGAACGAGCCATCACATCTCGTCCTACCCGAAGTGAAAATCCTGGAGGTTTGTGGATTGTTGCGGCGATGTAGGTCTATCGGCTGATGGGTCATCATCTGTCGTGGCGATGTGGAATTGAGCTTGGGTATGAGGTGGGTGACGAAATGGGCAGTTACGCCCATGGAAGCAGGGTCGACCTCTGAGGTAATTCTGACAGTGGCAGTCTATGCTGGCGCTTCTTGTGGTATTGAGGGCGGTCCTGTCTTTGTTGTTGGTTGGTTGGGCCGGTTTGTTGAGGGTGTGGCTGCCTACTAGATCGGGGTGATAGGTTCGACTTGGGTGGCGCATTCTCCCGATTTGACTGCCATGGTCTTTGAGTGTAAAATGATTCCTGGGCAGTCGCGTGTGTGAGATCAGATTTTATACCGCGATCGAGGTACCTTTGGGCCTCGCAAGCTATACCGATCGCGTTGTAGTGGGAGTCCATAGTTTTGACCAAGTGGGGGTAAAGACTTGGGTTCCAAGCCTTCACCTTCTCGCTCATCAGCATCGCGCCTATGATGGAAACAAGGCCGTCCATTGTTAGTTCGGTGTTTTTATCTTTTTTAAACTTGTTTTTAATGTGGACGGCCGCATCTCTGAGGGTGCTTTCTAGGCGAGATGCGAAGTCCGGTAGTCTCTCGCCATCCAGTCGCTCCAGGTCCCAGGCATGGCTAAGGTGTTGAAAATTCGTCATCTGGCTGCCGTGTGCTGCCTGTAGGTAGTCTTTCAACGTGTTGAACGTGGATGTGGCAGCCTTTGAATCGACCATTTGTTGAAAGATTCCTTGGTCGAGGAGATCCTTCGTAGATTTGACAAACTCGCCCTCTAGACTGGGGTAGTTGTCTAATTCCGGTGCGACGTGGATGGCGTAAGCCTTGGACAGCGCTGTGATAAACTGGTTGACATCGTTACCCGGTCGGAAGGACTTTTGCTGCCTCATAATGTCCCGTAGCGTCTGTTGCCGTATAACCAGACTGTAGTCGCCTTCCGATCGGTTTGTGTGGGGTGTTGTTGAGGTTGATAGCCTCATAGCCGACAACATTTCGTCGATGTCCTCCTGTAACTTGCGGAGGGTATGTTCCAAAGGTTGTGTGTCTCTGGTTTTTATGTTGAACATCAGTGCTTTCTGTTCCCGGATAAGAGTAAAAAGTTCAGTTCGTGTGAAGTCTGAATATTTGTTCATATTTTCCTTGCTGCACGCTCTGACACCAATGTTATAATTACGACAAGCGTATGGTAGCAAGAAAAAGGTGAACACGGAGATTGTGTATATACATATATATGCATATATTTATTCTCGACAAACGAGATGTTAGAAGAAAAAAAAAAAAGAAAAAGAAAGGATCGTTCGTATTTACTCGAAGTTCTGGGACGACAATAAGGTATCGGCTGTGACGTCGTGGTGAGAAGAGAGGTGGTTGAATGTTGACTCGTGCGTTGGTGAAAATAGCAGTCGTGGCGACGGTGGAGACGACGGAGGCGACGATTAAGACGGCGTCGTAGACGGCGGAGGAAGCAGCGAACGCGAAGCGTGGTGTGTTTGACTGGTCGGTCTGTCTAAAACTGTCGATTTGAACATGCTGCCCCTTTTTTATATCGAAGCGCGATGAAAAAGTGGCTCCAGAAAACCTGTGTTTAATTTAGGCGGGAGGCATTGTTATTGGCCAAAAATATAAATGTTATGTTGCCGATGTCTGCGGAATTGCGCGTAAATCGTCTGAGATTTGTATTTCTGTTTAATAACACTTCGCGTCCATATAGAGTCCAGATCGAGAATATTTACGTTTGTGTTTAATACAAGCTAAACTATGGAAGACCAAACAGTGACGAAAATTTTAATGTATTATTAACGCTGAGTGATGGGTGACCATTTGTATGAGTTTGGTTTTTAATGTGTATGTGTGGGGGTTAGACTCCCAAAAATGGGGGGGGGGGGTAAAGCAGAATAAAAATAAAAATTGACCCAGTCTAAAAAGATTTCTCCTTCAGTGAACGAGGAAGAACTGTAGGGTTTTTTGACTACATAAGCAACCCCGAGGCTGGCCAGTACCAGATGGGTGACCATTTTGATGAGTTTGGTTTTTATGTGTATGTGTGTGTGGGGGGGGGGGGGTCAGGCTCCCCCAAATGGGGGGGGGGGGAATTCAAAGCAGAATAAAAATTAAACTAAACTACATAAGCAACCCTGACGCTAGCCAGTACAAGATGGGTGACCATTTTGATGAGTTTGCTTTTTAATGTGTACGCGTGTGGGGGGCTCAGGCTCCCCAAAATGGGGGGGGGCTTCTTTCTGACAGGTTTTTCAAGAGATTCACGCATAATTCACAATTTTAAGTGTAATATTCAGTCATAACACACGCGAAAACCAATTTAAATCAACTTTAGAAAAACAAGTGCTCCGTTGGACAACATCGGCAATTTGACAAGAATTTATTCTAAGCTTCCTTTTGTGTAATTTTGACACTGGGCCATACTAAAATAATAACTTTATTTAGAATGCCATTCTTAACATGGGGGGTGTTCAACTATTCTGCACTTTCACCTAAGGTTTAACCATTTTTTTACAGTGCGTATTTTTCGCAGTATAAAAAAGGTACTGTTTCTAGTTTAAAATTAATTTTTCACTGTAAAGTTTCGTTTATGGCAGACGGACGAACAATGTCCGCTATAGTTTCGGTAAAATAAAAATAAACACGTGTAATAATAAAAATAATAATTTTATTTACCATCCATAATTTTGTCTCGCAATGAAAAGAGAAACGTCTCGTTTCTATGTGAGTGTTGACCAACATAAATTGTACTGATTCACGCTTGCACCGGTTTTGGCAGTCATGGAGATTCAGCAAAATTATTTCAGCGCGTATGGTCCACCGTAGTCGAAAGGCGGCAAACGTTATCAAATGGGATCGAAAAACTGATGATATTTTTTAACACAAAGGGCACAATATTTATCGATTTTTTTTTTGTATCGATTCTTCAAAGAATTCCCTGTTTAACAATGGTCATGCTAATAATGGTTCGGCTCGCTAAAAAAAATTTATTAATTTATTTATCAAAGATTTTAAAATGGCTTTTTTCGTATAAATATTTAAATTTTTTTTTTTTTTGCTTAGTTTAAATTAATTATTTTACTTAACATATTCACCGAATTTCACACTCCAAAAGTCAAAAGCGGAATAATTAAACACAATCAAAGTTCTGATATTCAGACGTCAAAATAAGGTATGTAAACAACGTTTTTTTTTGTAAAAAACAAACAAAAAAAAACCTTGTTTACATACCTTAATCTATAATCCTGTCCCTTACAACAACGGAATATGTTTTGTTTAGTTTCAGATGATTATTTTAAGCATATTTGTTCCCACTTCAAAACAGGGGGGGGGGTTGTAAGCAAAAAAAAAAAATATATAAATATCGTTTATGAAAAATAAGTACACTGTTATAAAGTTCATTCTTCTCTTAATAATCGCTGAAAATTTCGTATTGATCGGATAATTACCTGATTTTTGGTAGATTTTTAAAAAGACGGTCCGTCAAAAAGTACTTACCTGCCCCCAGTTTTGCCGGTGCCTAGTAAAAGACAATATGGAACCTCAGACGATCTGTCCTTCCTAAAATTGAAAAATTCTTAGCGACATTACCTCCAAATATTCCAAATAATTCTCATTACTGTTCTCATTCGACTAATTAAAAAATAATAATGAAATGTTCAATTTTATAAAACAAACCTGGTTTTCGTATCTTCATTTTTTATTTTTATTTTTTTAAATTTTTTTATTTTATAAAAATGAATTTTACAAAATACATATCTTCATATATATATATATATATATATATATATATATATATATATATATATATATATATATATATATATATATTTTATAAATTGTATAATAAAAAAAAATTACAAAATAAATCGAAATAAATAAATGTATTGACAAATGAATTGCATTAAAAAAATGGAATTTGCAAAATAAATCGTTAATCAAAGAACGTGAGTTGCCTATTCCTTACAAGTTAAATAGACATTCCAGTCACGCGTGAATCTCGTTGACTGAGAGTTGGAGTAGATAAAAAGGGGTGGCCGCTCTCTACTGTAGTTGTTGTTGTTGTCTTTTAGACAAGTTACACTTCGACCATTGTTACCCATTTGTTACTTTTACAAGGAAAGACTGCTTGTAAGCAACGAGCAACGTCGACATTTTGTTGCAAGACTTAAACCGTCTTTTCTTCCCCCCCACCCTACTCGTCGGTATGTTAATTCCGACAGAATACAAAAGAAGAAAAAAAAAACGAATTCATCCCGATTTTTTTTTTTCGTATGGAATAAAAGGTAAGTTTTAAAAAAATTTTTTTTTTTTTTTTTTACTTTTTAACAATTTTAAAATAATGGGTTTACACATAGATTCGAAAAAGTTGTCAAAAAACAAATATATAACAAATAAATGTTATCAAAGGCAAGATACCTAACTGGATATATTTTTCGTGTTTTTATTCAATGTAACATGTTTATTCAGCTCGAAAAACATACAGTGTTTACCGATGTATTGGAACATTCAAGATGGCGTCTTATTCTCTCTTTAACACGGTAAGTGTGGGAAAAGATGTTATAAATAAGAAACCGGATAAAATACTGTTAAAAACTCGCTCAATATATGTTACCGTGACATAGTTTGACATATATTCGGCGGGTTTTTAATAGTATTTTGTATAGTTTTTTTATTTATAACACCTTTTTCCATACTTACGGTGTCAAATATTCCAAATAATTCTCATTACTGTTCTCATTCGATTAATTAAAAAAAAAACTCATCGGGTTAAACAACTGCTATTGTATTTTTAGTAAAAAAAAAAGTTTGTCACTAAGAAAAATGCAATTTTACCCAATTTATCGAAAAGGTTACTTTTACCTATAAATAACTTTCTACTTGGTGAATTTTCGTAATTTTTAAAAAATATTACTATTTTCAAAATTTTAGTTAAGTATGTAATAATGTTTTCACTTAAAACGACATAATTTAAAAAAAAAAAGATCTATGGACTCTTTCGACCAAAGATCCTCTAAAATTATATTATTTAATCTGACATTTAATAATTATGAAAATATATATTCAATAACTTTTAAAATAATTTTTTAACATTAAAAACAATCATTTTTATTGCAATCTAATAAAAAATATGAAACATTACGAAAACTCATCGGGTTAAACAACTGCTATTGTATTTTTAGTAAAAAAAAAGTTTGTCACTAAGAATAATGCAATTTTACCCAATTTATCGAAAATGTTAATTTTACCTATAAATAACTTTCTACTTGGTGAATTTTCGTAATTTTTAAAAAATATTACAATTTTCAAAATTTTAGTTAAGTATGTAATAATGTTTTCACTTAAACCGACATAATTAAAAAAAAAAAAAAAAAAGATATATGAACTCTTTCGACCAAAAATCTCTTCAAATTATATTATTTAATCTGACATTTAATAGTTATGAAAATATATATTATTTCGCTGGAGAATTCCTTTGGATTTTTAATGTTTTCTCCAATATTTTAAATTTTAGCAAGGGGATCACTTTCTTTTACAAATTTACATAAAATGAACACATTTATTGGCCATCACCAACTAGAAAACACTTAATATAGAAAAAATAGTTGTAAACTTTACAATCTAACCTAGTAATCAGTTTCCTAAATAAATTTAACGTAAAATGAGCACCCACTTTATGGCCAGTAAGCAGTCAATAATATCTGTAATTTTTTGTGGGGGGAAGAGATTGGAGCTCATATCAGTTTCTGCTTTCTTACGTTTTTTTTTTCGATAGGTATTATATTCTATATGTTGTTAACTATTCTGTACTTCAACTTCACAATTTAATAAACCAAAGATAACCTAAAAAATTGTCATTGTGACATTTATTTGGTGGTTTCCTCCCAGAATTCTGCGATAATTAAATTGATTGACTTACCGAGGGTGGCTCGGTGAGAAGGGAAAGACACTCATGGCTGTGAACGGAACGGCCCGGCCTGCGGCCTGCCCTGGTGTTTATTAATGAAGAAAATAGGATGTCTATTCCTTATAGCTTAAATAGACATTCCAGTCTCGTTTCAATCTCGCTGAACGAGAGATTGATTGAGACTATAAAAAGAGTCACGTTTGTAGGCTTGTTGTTGTTGTACTTTGTTCTTGTCGTTGTTAGAGATCTATCAGACCGGTACGACAACTGTTAACAGCGCGTTATATTTACAAGAATACGTTTGCTGGTAAGCAACGAGGTAATTTTTCGTTGCAAGCTAAACGTCTTTTCTTCCCCCCCCCCACTCGTCGGTAGGAAATATCGACATTTTGTTTAATTATTGATTTTTAAATGATTATCGGGACTTCAATTATAGCTGTTTTATATCAGTCATTTTTTCTAATTCTAATGTAAGATTCAGCACGAATTTTTTCAAGTGACTGAACACCCACTTCATGACCAGTTAGTAATGTATTTGTTTTGCTGTTGTTGCAGGAAAGAGAGTGAAGCTCATATCAGTTTTTTTGCTTTCTTACGTTTTTTTTTTCGATGGGGATTAGATCCTATGTGTTGTTAACTATTCTGTACTTCAATTTCACAATTTAAAAAACCAAAGATACCGTAAAAAATTGTCATTATGACATTTTTAGGGGTGGTTTCCTACCAGAATTTTGTTTAATTATTGATTTTTAAATGATTATTGGGACTTCCTAGATGGCTGTTTTATATCATCCAATTTTTCTAATTTTAACATAAGACTCCGTATGAATATTTTTTAAGTTTATTTAACGCTTCCAAAAAAGTTAAAGCACAAAGCAAGGTTATCCAAATAGGTAGAAGAGTTCATTATGTTGCCTTTGGTAACAATCATTTGTTATATATTTGATTATTTTTACTACTTTTTCGTTTTTTGTCTAAAATTCAGTTTTAATTTATTAAATTGTTAGGTGAAAGTACAAATTTGTTAACGAGGACCCCATTTCTCATGTTAAGAATAGCTTTCTAAAGAATATCATTATTATTAATAAGCAGAGGTGTCCTTAAAAAAAAAGAATGTATGAGTAAAAAATGTCCCCTCCCTGGATTTAAAAATTTAAATTAAACTTCATTTTCATAGAATGTAAAAAATGAATTGGATGGCACTTTTTAAATATCAAATATGAATTTGAACATTTAAAAAAGCCAACAAAAATATTTTTTACGGCATCTTTTGTTTATTAAATTAGTTGGTTGCAGTTAAATGGGTGGTGGACATTTATACTGAAGACACCCCCATGTATGGTAGCACATCAAAGACCATGAACGGCCAAATTTTTTCTAATTCTCTCTCCTCTGGTCTTGAGCATGTGGTAGAATGGGGAAACGGGTGGCTGGTTACTTTTAATGCATCTAAAACCAAGCTTCTACCTTTACATCATGAACGCTTTGATCCCCATCTGGCATCAATTAAAATGAATGGCTTTCATCTTGGGGAGGCTTCATGTTTTGACAAGCTTCTAGGCTTGACCTTTTCTCCTGATCTGAAGTGGAACACTTGTATCGGATCCCTTGCAAGGGTCGCTGGAAAAATGGTGGGATTCTTCTATTGATCTAGTAGTTATCTCATTGCTGATGCCAGATACGTCCAGGGATGGAGTGCTTTTGCTGTGTTTGGCCAGAAGCTGAGAGAAGGACCTTCCCTTCCTTGATGGGGTTCAAAGTGTAGCCTAATAAGGGATGCGCTTTTCTCTTCCCTGCGGCCTCTTTCTCATGGGAGATATGTTGCGAGCCTGTCTCTGCTTTGTTATTTTCATGGCAGGTGCTCGTCTGGGTTCCGATCTTCAGTTCCCCCTCGCCAAATTTTCATGAGAAATACCCTTATCGCTGAAAATACTATCAGTGATTTTTCCCTACTCTTTGTCTGTGCTTAAACCTAAACGTAGATTCCATGAACAAAGTTTCTTTCTTAGAACTGCATGACTGTGGAACTGTGTTCCGTTTGCCTGCTTTCCAGCTGACAACAGTATGGTGATCTTCAAGTCCAACATAAACAAGTTCTTGCTGAGCCATTCCACTTAGTTAACAAATTTATCGAATTTCAACTACTGCCGATTACTATGGTATTGTCCCATTGACTACTGTACACTCTTTAACCCTTATCCTCGAATGTCCACTTGGCCTCGATAAGTGGCGATGCCTATTAAAAAAATGTTCATATAGAATTCGATACTATTTCCTCCTCCTCACAATTTTCTCTCTCAACTTCCAGCCTGCATCTGTCCTCTCACCAACAGACTTTTTATTAAAAAAAATATGACTGCATTTCATTTTCATATGTGTGCAGTGGGTGGTGTGATCTTGTGCGATTCAATAAGACTACACTTTATAAAGCCATAACTGCCATCTTTAATCTCTCTCTCTCTCATATCCCACCTGAAAGTAAGTTATTCAGCCACACAAAGCACACACACGTGGGCGCTTGCTTCTTTGACTATTACATTCAACTCAACATTGGTGAATATTCTTTTTATTTAAAGCAGAACAACAACAAAAAAATGGATGAGTAAAAAAAATTCCCCGAATTTTAATTAATAATAATTTAACCTCTTCATTTTGATAGAATGTAAAAAAAATTTTTTTTTAAATATTTATTAATAATAAGATAGCTAACAACAATATTTTTACTATACATTTCTTAACCTTTTGACTAGGAGCAAAGTGTAGTATATGTTCTGATACTACACTATACCTTTTCTTACCTCGATCAGTGGAACAGAAATCCTTCTAGATTGAGGCAAGTTTTATTTTTGATCTTATTTAGAGTGCTCCTCTTTAGGGAGCTAGCTTTTCCCCACATTAAAAACCAACCCTTTGCCTAACTCTGCTCTCGTGAGGAGGCAAGTAAATGGGAACAATATTTTTATGGTATCTTTTGTTTAATGAATTAGTTGGTAAAATTGTTGAATAGTTAACAACACGTGGGATTTTATCCTCCTTAAGAAACGTAAAAAAGCCAAAATATATAATAGCCCCCCTCCCCTCACTAATTGCTGCAAAATTAGAAACTGCAACCAATTACATGCCTGGTTGACCACTAACTGGCCATGAAGTCAGTGTTCATTTTATGTTTAATTTATATAGGAAAGGGGTCTCCTACTCTAAAACCTAAAATATTTATTTTTTAATTACTTCAGTGCATATATTTAAAGGCTGCTGGAATATAAAAGCCTGCCAAAGGTACAAATTGATGATTCGGGGACTATGCTGGGTTAGATAGTAAAGTTTTACAAAAATATTTTTGCTTTTGTTTCGATTTTTTTGTATGGTAGAAACATATTCTGTGTGCGTGTGAATTGTGTATTTTTAATAGACAATTTTTTATTTGATCTATTTTTATAATGGTACAATTTATTCAGAGACACCTACCAACACCTCTTTTTTTAATTTCTAAACTACTACATCACGTATGTAATCAATTTGGTTACAATCGTTTAATGACAGAGAATTGCAGCGTCAGATTAAAAATGGTTCAGCAGTCAATGGTTAATTGTGAAGATCAGTTTCATGCATATTTAACACGTATTAAAGTTTTATTAATGTGATTTCTTTCATTAGAATTTTGCATTTTATTTTAATCGTTATTAATTGAAATGTTTTACTTTTTAAAAATCCTCAAAAATATTTTTATTTTTAAAAAATCCCATGTGTTTGAATGCTTTTCTAAATCATAACTTTATTCTTTAACTAAAAGTTACACAATTTCCATGGCAGGTGCTCGTCTGAACTCCAATCTCTGGTCCCCCCTCACCAATCTTTCACGAAAAACACCCGTCTAGCTGAATCCACTGTGAAAAATTTCCCCCACTCTTTATCTGTGCCTAAATCAAAACGTGGATTCCATGAACAAAGCTTCTTTCTTAGAACTGCACGCCTGTGGAACTCTGTTCCGTCTGCCTGCTTCCCATCTGACTACAACTTGGATGTGTTCAAATCCAACATTAATAAATTCCTAATGAACCGCCCCCTTAAGTAAACATTTCATCAAATCTCCACACTAACGTAGTCATATAAATACTTGTTAGATACTGGTCTTATTAGGGGGTGAATATTATATTATATAGTTGAATGTTCATATTATAGAGACAGAGTACATTTCTAATAGTGATAGAGACATGTAACAGACGATGAGAGGGAGATAGAAGGAAGAGATATACAGTTTGTGAATGTTTCTATAACATATATTTTAGAGAGGAGGGATCGGTTCTTTTAACCAAGGGGGGAACAGGCATTACTTATGAGGGAGACATATTTCTTAGATGATGGAGAGAAACAATACTTAAAGGGGAATTCGTCGACTCTGTCCGATCCTGTCTCTGTTCCCACTAAAACTATATTGAGAACTCATCTCTTAGCCATGACGTCATTGCATGGCCAAAACGTGCAGATCGATCCCATGGCCTGGACATGCTTCACGTGTCTCGTTCCCCCATGTCCGAGCATGTGCTCGACTCGCATGGTCTGAACTCACATGCACTGTTCACACATGTCTACAAACAAGAATTCTCTAATCTATTTTTGGTCTAACCTATTTTCAATGTTTTTCATTTTTTATTGTTTGCTTCTAGATAACAATATTTCAATTTAATTTTCATAAACAGAATTGAATCATCAAATTCCTTTTTCACAATTACATTTATAAACAATCAAATTCCTTTTCAAACGTATCTGCTATTTATTTTAAAACGAACAAAAACTAACAATAGGAATTCTCCTGAATCTTAATTCCAAACCTAGATTCCCAGGTTCGAATTCTCGGTCGCCTATCTCATTTTTAATTACTTGCAAGAACAGGGGGGGGGGCTTGTTCTTGTAATATATTGACTCAGCCATAACTCAGCATTTGCTCGGCTTTCCCCGGAACATGATGTCAACAGTTGGATAATGCCGAACGTTGGTGATAGAAATAATAACAATGCTACATAAAAAAGTACAATTTTAAATAGTATAAACACCCCTAACCTCCTCATGTTAAGAACGACTTTCGCAATAAATAATAACAATGCTACATAAAAATAGTAAAATTTTAAATGCAGTAACATTAACAGAAAAAAAGCAAAAAACCTACCGTAATTTAAAATTTTTATTAACTGGGTGAAGAAAATGTGCTTTTTGGTCTCAATTTATTTTTAAGCAACATTTTTTTTGAAAGGTAATTTTTTATGATCTGCACCAGCGAAGTATAAACACCCCTAACCTCCTCATGTTAAGAACGACTTTCGCAATAAATACGTCCAACCTCAGAAGTCATTCTTAACATGGGCAAGCCATTCTTATACTGGGGAAGTTGGGGTTGTTTATACTACGCTGGGGTAGTCAAGTTGAAAATTACCGTGCGTCATTGTCATTGGCTCAGCTTTTTGTTTAGTCAGACAGCAGCAGAACCTGAGGGTATGTAGTGTTTGTATTATTTCATCTGCAATGCTCGGCATTATCCGGCTGTTGATGTTATGATCTGAGGAAAGCTGAGCAAACGCTGAGTTACGTCTGGATCAATATCTGCATGAATACCGTTTTTTGGTTATTTTACAAACCTTCTCAGCCATCGGTAGTTGTTTTTGTCTCACCAGGTTTTTAGCCAGCTTTGGGTAGAATTGAAACTGCTATCTTCAGACAATTCTAATCTGGAACTATAGAGTTTCAACGTCTCTATAAAATGTTCCCCAGGCTCCAAATAATAGTCTGCAATAAATAAATTAGTATGAATAATAATTATTAATAATAAATTCCAATTAAAATAATATAAAAAATTACTTTAGCAAATATGATTAAAACTTTTTACTTAAGCAAATATAATTAAAAATCTTTTACTTTAGCAAATATAATTGACATTTTTAACTTTAGCAAATATAATTAACATTTTTACTTTAGCAAATATAAGTAACATTTTTTACTTAACCAAATATAATGAAAATTTACTTTAGCAAATAAATTAGAATTTTTTACTTTACCAAATATATTTCAATTTTTTACTTTAACAAATGTAATTAATTTTTTTTTTTACTTTACCAAATATAATTAAATTTTTTTATTTTAGAAAATGCAATTGAAGTTTTTTATTTAACCAAATATAATTCAAATTGTTTACTTTAGCAAATAGAATTAATTTTTTTTTACTTTAGTAAATGTAATTAAACATTTTTACTTTAGCAAATATAATTAATCTTTACTTGAGCAAATATAATAAACAATTTTTACTCTCGCAATTATGATTAAATTTTTTTTATTTTAGCAAATATAATTAACATTTTTTACTTAACCAAGGATGATGAATTTTTTTTACTTTAGCAAATATGATTAGAATTTTTACATAATCAAATATGATTAAATTTTTATTTAACCAAATTAAAAAAATTACTTAAGAAAATATATTATTTTTACTTTAACAAATATAATTTAAATTTGTTGCTTAACCGAATGTAGTTAATTTTTTTACTTTCGCAAATATAATTAAAATCTTTTACTTTAGCAAATAAAATTTAAAAAATTACTTTAGAAAATATAATTAACATTTTTAGTTGTTTAGCAAATATAATTAACATATTTTATTTTAGGCATTAATTGAATTTTTTTATTTAGCAAATATTATTAAAACTTTTTTACTTGAGCAAATATAATTAATTAAATTATTAAACAAATATAATAAAAAAATTTACTTAAGCAAATATAATTAAAACTTTTTACTTAAGCAAATATAATTAAAACTTTTTACTTTAGCAAATATAATAAAATTTTTTTACTTTAACAAATATGATTAAAACTTTTTACTTTAACAAATATAATTAAAACTTTTTACTTTAGCAAATATAATTAAAACTTTTTACTTTAGCAAATATAATAAAAAATTTTACTTTAGCAAATATAATTGAAAATTTATACTTTAGCAAATATAATTTAAAAATTTTACTTTAGCAAATATAATTTAAAAATTTTACTTTAGCAAATATAATTGAAAATTTATACTTTAGCAAATATAATTTAAAAATTTTACTTTAGCAAATATAATTTAAAAATTTTACTTTAGCAAATATAATTGAAAATTTATACTTTAGCAAATATAATTTAAAAATTTTACTTTAGCAAATATAATTTAAAAATTTACTTTAGCAAATATAATTGAAAATTTATACTTTAGCAAATATAATTTAAAAATTTTACTTTAGCAAATATAATTTAAAAATTTACTTTAGCAAATATAATTGAAAATTTATACTTTAGCAAATATAATTTAAAAATTTTACTTTAGCAAATATAATTTAAAATTTTACTTTAGCAAATATAATTTAAAAATTTACTTTAGCAAATATAATTGAAAATTTATACTTTAGCAAATATAATTTAAAAATTTTACTTTAGCAAATATAATTTAAAAATTTACTTTAGCAAATATAATTGAAAATTTATACTTTAGCAAATATAATTTAAAAATTTTACTTTAGCAAATATAATTTAAAAATTTACTTTAGCAAATATAATTGAAAATTTATACTTTAGCAAATATAATTGAAAATTTATACTTTAGCAAATATAATTGAAAATTTATACTTTAGCAAATATAATTAACATTTTTTTACTTTCATAATATAATTATTTTTCTTACTTTTTAAACAAATATAATAAAAAATTGTACTTTAGCAAATATAATTAATTTTTTTATTAAACAAATATAATAAAGATTTTATACTTTACCAAATATAATTAAATTATTTTACTTTAGCAAATATAACTGAATTTTTTTTTAGCAAATATAATTAAAAACTTTTACTTTAGTAAATATAATTAAAATATTTACTTTAGCAAATTAAATGAAAATTTTTACTTCAGCAAATATAATGAAAATAGTTTACTTTAGCAAATATAATTAAAAACTTTTACTTTAGCAAATTTAATTTAAAAATTTATTTTAGCAAATATAATTAAAATATAATAAAAAATTTACTTTTTCTTTAGCAAATATTATACATAGTATAATAGTTTTTTTTTGTTAAGTGAACAAGTGAACATATTTTTTTTGTTGAGCATGAACACAACTTTTACATCATATGAAATTACGATGACGTTAAAGCTGGCATACGAAGGATGACAAACTGTGATGGGCTTCTGGTTTAAACAGTTCCCACATCTTTATCCACCTATAGCTGCTGCTCTGCAAAGGGTTTAACCAAGAATGATGAATTATTTTTACTTTAGCAAATATAGTTAGAATTTTCACATAATCAAATATGATTAAATTTTTACTTAACCAAATATAATTAAAAAAAAATACTTTAGAAAATATATTTTTTTAACTTGAACAAATATAATTTAAATTTGTTGCTTAACCGATTATAGTTAATCTTTTTTACTTTCGCAAATATAATTAAAATCTTTTACTTTAGCAAATAAAATTTAAAAAATTACTTTAGAAAATATAATTAACATTTTTAGTTGTTTAGCAAATATAATTAACATGTTTTATTTTAGGAATTAATTGAATTTTTTATTTAGCAAATATTAAAACTTTTTTACTTGAGTTAATATTATTAATTTAATTATTAAACAAATATAATAAAAAATTTTGCTTTAACAAATATAATTTATTTTTTACTTTGGTAAATATAATTAAAAGATTTTACTTTAGCAAACGTAATTAAAAAAAATTACTTTAGCAAATATAATTAAAACATTTTACTTTAGCAAATATAATTTAAAATTTTTACTTTAGCAAATATAATTTAAAAATTTTACTTTAGCAAATATAATTTAAAAATTTTACTTTAGCAAATATAATTTAAAAATTTTACTTTAGCAAATATAATTTAAAATTTTACTTTAGCAAATATAATTAAAATATTTTACTTTAGCAAATATAATTAAAATATTTTACTTTAGCAAATATAATTAAAATATTTTACTTTAGCAAATATAATTAAAATATTTTACTTTAGCAAATATAATTAAAATATTTTACTTTAGCAAATATAATTAAAATATTTTAATTTTAGCAAATATAATTTAAAACATTTACTTTAGCAAATATAATTTAAAACATTTACTTTAGCAAATATAATTTAAAATTTTACTTTAGCAAATATAATTAAAATATTTACTTTAGCAAATATAATTAAAATATTTTACTTTAGCAAATATAATTAAAATATTTTACTTCAGCAAATATAATTAAACCTTTTTACTTTAGCAAATATAATTAAAATATTTTACAAATTTTACTTGAGCAAATATAATTAAATTATTTTACTTTAGCAAATATAATTTAAAAATTTTACTTTAGCAAATATAATTTAAAATTTTTACTTTATAAATATAATTAACATTTTTTATTTAATTATTTTTTTTACTTTTTCTTTAGCAAATATAATGAACATTTTTTGTTGTGAATTGAATTTAATTTTAAAGTTGTGTTCGTGCTCATCAGAACACGAACACAACTTTAAAATTTTTACTTTAGCAAATATAATTAATCTATTACTTTAGCAAATATAATTTAAAAAAATTACTTTAGCAAATATAATTAATCTATTACTTTAGCAAATATAATTTAAAAAAATTACTTTAGCAAATATAATTTAAAACATTTACTTTAGCAAATATAATATAAAATAATCTACTTTAGCAAATATAATATAAAATAATCTATTACTTTACCAAATATAATTTAAAAAATTTACTTTAGCAAATATAATTAATCTATTACTTTAGCAAATATAATTAAAAATTTTTACTTTAGCAAATATAATTAAAATATTTTACTTTAGCAAATATAATTAAACCTTTTTACTTTAGCAAATATAATTAAAATATTTTTCAAATTTTACTTGAGCAAATATAATTAAAATATTTTACTTTAGCAAATATAATTAAAATATTTTACTTTAGCAAATATAATTAAAAAAATTACTTTAGCAAATATAATTAAAATAACTTTTACTTTAGAAAATATAATTTAAAAATTTTACTTTAGCAAATATCATTAAAAATTTTTTCTTTAGCAAATATAATTTAAAATTTTACTTTAGCAAATATAATTTAAAATTTTACTTTAGCAAATATAATTTAAAATTTTACTTTAGCAAATATAATTTAAAATTTTACTTTAGCAAATATAATTTAAAATTTTACTTTAGCAAATATAATTTAAAATTTTACTTTAGCAAATATAATTTAAAATTTTACTTTAGCAAATATAATTTAAAATTTTACTTTAGCAAATATAATTTAAAATTTTACTTTAGCAAATATAATTTAAAATTTTACTTTAGCAAATATAATTTAAAATTTTACTTTAGCAAATATAATTTAAAATTTTACTTTAGCAAATATAATTTAAAATTTTACTTTAGCAAATATAATTTAAAATTTTACTTTAGCAAATATAATTTAAAATTTTACTTTAGCAAATATAATTTAAAATTTTACTTTAGCAAATATAATTTAAAATGTTACTTTAGCAAATGTAATTTAACATTTTACTTTAGCAAATGTAATAAAAATATTTTACTTTAGCAAATATAATTAAAACTTTTTACTTTAGTAAATATAATTATAAATCTTTACTTTAGCAAATATAATTAAAATATTTTACTCTAGCAAATATAATTTAAACTTTTTACTTTAGCAAATATAATTAAAATATTTACTTTAGCAAATATAATTTAAACTTTTTACTTTAGCAAATATAATTAAAATATTTACTTTAGCAAATATAATTTAAACTTTTTACTTTAGCAAATATAATTTAAAAATTTTACTTGAGAAAATATAATTAACATTTTTAGTTGTTATGCAAATATAATAAAATATTTTAGGCTCGACAATATAATCAAATTTTTTTATTTAGCAAATATTATTAAAACTTTTTACTTTAGCAAATATATCTTAAATGTTTTCTTTAGCAAATATAATTAATCTTTTTATTAAACAAATATAATAAAATTTTATACTTTAGCAAATATAATTAAATTTTTTTACTTTAGCAAATATAACTGAATTTTTTTCTTTAGCAAATATAATTAAAAACTTTTACTTTAGTAAATATAATTAAAATATTTACTTTAGCAAATTAAATTAAAATTTTTACTTTAGCAAATCTAATTAAAAAATTTTACTTTAGCAAATTTAATTTAAAAATTTACTTTAGCAAATATAATTAAAATATAATAAAAAAATTTACTTTTTCTTTAGCAAATATTATGAAGTTTTTTGTTAAGTGAACAAGTGAACATTTTGTTGAGAACGAACACAACTTTTACATCACATGAATTTACGTGACTTAAACTGGGATTAATACCAGAACACAACTATTGACACTCTTTTAAATTGTCATAAATTTACTATATTAACCAGTAAGGCGTATTTTTCTCTTTATAATCATGAAGATTGAAATTTCTTTATGATTTACTGACCCCCCCCCCTCAAACCACAGTTCTAAAATTTAGTGGATAAAAAGAAACATGCTTTCAACACCTCATGAAGGCTAAAGGATGCAGCAACCAAAACGTTGTGCTAAAAACACCCAAGATGACAATAATAGTTGGATTAATCCAAATAACACAAGCATTCACATCTCATC
This sequence comes from Euprymna scolopes, assembly GCF_053919585.1. Taxonomy (NCBI): domain Eukaryota; kingdom Metazoa; phylum Mollusca; class Cephalopoda; order Sepiida; family Sepiolidae; genus Euprymna; species Euprymna scolopes. The sequence continues at coordinate 146,736,904 of NC_136527.1, forward strand.
TCAAATATTCAGAATTGTAAATTCATTTTGTTTACAAACACATATTATATTTTGTTGACAAACAAATATTACATGAAGAAATACTAATTATATTTTGTTTACAAACAAATATTACATGAAGAAATACTAATTATATTTTGTTTACAAACAAATATTACATGAAGAAATACTAATTATATTTTGTTTACAAACAAATATTACATGAAGAATTAATAATTATATTTTGTTTACAAACAAATATTACATGAAGAAATACTAATTATATTTTGTTTACAAACAAATATTACATGAAGAAATACTAATTATATTTTGTTTACAAACAAATATTGCATGAAGAAATACTAATTATATTTTGTTTACAGACAAATATTACATGAAGAAATACTAATTATATTTTGTTTACAAACAAATATTGCATGAAGAAATACTAATTATATTTTGTTTACAAACAAATATTGCATGAAGAAATACTAATTATATTTTGTTTACAGACAAATATTACATGAAGAAATACTAATTATATTTTGTTTACAAACAAATATTGCATGAAGAAATACTAATTATATTTTGTTTACAAACAAATATTACATGAAGAAATACTAATTATATTTTGTTTACAAACAAATATTACATGAAGAAATACTAATTATATTTTGTTTACAAACAAATATTACATGAAGAAATACTAATTATATTTTGTTTACAAACAAATATTACATGAAGAAATACTAATTATATTTTGTTTACAAACAAATATTACATGAAGAAATACTAATTATATTTTGTTTACAAACAAATATTGCATGAAGAAATACTAATTATATTTTGTTTACAAACAAATATTACATGAAGAAATACTAATTATATTTTGTTTACAAACAAATATTACATGAAGAAATACTAATCATATTCTGTTTACAAACAAATATTATATGAAGAATTAATAATTATATTTTGTTTACAAACAAATATTACAAGAAGAAATACTAATTATATTTTGTTTACAAACAAATATTACATGAAGAAATACTAATTATATTTTGTTTACAAACAAATATTACATGAAGAAATACTAATTATATTTTGTTTACAAACAAATATTACATGAAGAAATACTAATTATATTTTGTTTACAAACAAATATTACATGAAGAAATACTAATTCTATTTTGTTTACAAACAAATATTACATGAAGAAATACTAATTATATTTTGTTTACAAACAAATATTACATGAAGAAAAACTAATTATATTTTGTTTACAAACAAATATTACATGAAGAAATACTAATTATATTTTGTTTACAAACAAATATTACATGAAGTAATACTAATTATATTTTGTTTACAAACAAATATTATATGAAGAAATACTAATTATATTTTGTTTACAAACAAATATTACATGAAGAAATACTAATTATATTTTGTTTACAAACAAATATTACAAGAAGAAATACTAATTATATTTTGTTTACAGACAAATATTACAAGAAGTATTAATTATATTTTGTTTACAAACAAATATTACAAGAAGAAATACTAATTATATTTTGTTTACAAACAAATATTACAAGAAGTCTTAATTATATTTTGTTTACAAACAAATATTACATGAAGAAATACTAATTATATTTTGTTTACAAACAAATATTATATGAAGAAATACTAATTATATTTTGTTTACAAACAAATATTACATGAAGAAATACTAATTATATTTTGTTTACAAACAAATATTACATGAAGAAATACTAATTATATTTTGTTTACAAACAAATATTATATGAAGAAATACTAATTATATTTTGTTTACAAACAAATATTACATGAAGAAATACTAATTATATTTTGTTTACAAACAAATATTACATGAAGAAATACTAATTATATTTTGTTTACATACAAATATTACATGAAGAAATACTAATTATATTTTGTTTACAAACAAATATTATATGAAGAAATACTAATCATATTTTGTTTACAAACAAATATTACATGAAGAAATACTAATCATATTTTGTTTACAAACAAATATTACATGAAGAAATACTAATTATATTTTGTTTACAAACAAATATTATATGAAGAAATACTAATTATATTTTGTTTACAAACAAATATTATATGAAGAAATACTAATTATATTTTGTTTACAAACAAATATTACAAGAAGAAATACTAATCATATTTTGTTTACAAACAAATATTACATGAAGAAATACTAATCATATTTTGTTTACAAACAAATATTGCATGAAGAAATACTAATTATATTTTGTTTACAAACAAATATTACATGAAGAAATACTAATCATATTTTGTTTACATACAAATATTACATGAAGAAATACTAATTATATTTTGTTTACAAACAAATATTACATGAAGAAATACTAATTATATTTTGTTTACAAACAAATATTACAAGAAATACTAATTATATTTTGTTTACAAACAAATATTACATGAAGAAATACTAATCATATTTTGTTTACAAACAAATATTATATGAAGAATTAATAATCATATTTTGTTTACAAACAAATATTATATGAAGAATTAATAATTATATTTTGTTTACAAAAAAATATTACATGAAGAAATACTAATTATATTTTGTTTACAAACAAATATTACATGAAGAAATACTAATCATATTTTGTTTACATACAAATATTACATGAAGAAATACTAATCATATTTTGTTTACAAACAAATATTATATGAAGAATTAATAATTATATTTTGTTTACAAACAAATATTACATGAAGAAATACTAATTATATTTTGTTTACAAACAAATATTACATGAAGAAATACTAATCATATTTTGTTTACAAACAAATATTATATGAAGAATTAATAATTATATTTTGTTTACAAACAAATATTACATGAAGAAATACTCATTATATTTTGTTTACAAACAAATATTGCATGAAGAAATACTAATTCTATTTTGTTTACAAACAAATATTACATGAAGAAATACTAATTATATTTTGTTTACAAACAAATATTACATGAAGAAATACTAATTATATTTTGTTTACAAACAAATATTACATGAAGAAATACTAATTATATTTTGTTTACAAACAAATATTACATGAAGAACTAATAATTATATTTTGTTTACAAACAAATATTGCATGAAGAAATACTAATTATATTTTGTTTACAAACAAATATTACATGAAGAAATACTAATTATATTTTGTTTACAAACAAATATTGCATGAAGAAATACTAATTATATTTTGTTTACAAACAAATATTACATGAAGAAATACTAATTATATTTTGTTTACAAACAAATATTACATGAAGAAATACTCATTATATTTTGTTTACATACAAATATTACATGAAGAAATACTAATTATATTTTGTTTACAAACAAATATTATATGAAGAATTAATAATTATATTTTGTTTACAAACAAATATTACATGAAGAAATACTAATTATATTTTGTTTACAAACAAATATTACATGAAGAAATACTGATCATATTTTGTTTACAAACAAATATTATATGAAGAATTAATAATCATATTTTGTTTACAAACAAATATTATATGAAGAATTAATAATTATATTTTGTTTACAAACAAATATTACATGAAGAAATACTAATCATATTTTGTTTACAAACAAATATTATATGAAGAATTAATAATCATATTTTGTTTACAAACAAATATTATATGAAGAACTAATAATTATATTTTGTTTACAAACAAATATTACATGAAGAAATACTAATTATATTTTGTTTACAAACAAATATTACATGAAGAAATACTAATCATATTTTGTTTACAAACAAATATTATATGAAGAATTAATAATTATATTTTGTTTACAAACAAATATTACATGAAGAAATACTAATTATATTTTGTTTACAAACAAATATTGCATGAAGAAATACTAATTATATTTTGTTTACAAACAAATATTACATGAAGAAATACTAATTATATTTTGTTTACAAACAAATATTACATGAAGAAATACTCATTATATTTTGTTTACATACAAATATTACATGAAGAAATACTAATTATATTTTGTTTACAAACAAATATTATATGAAGAATTAATAATCATATTTTGTTTACAAACAAATATTATATGAAGAATTAATAATCATATTTTGTTTACAAACCAATATTACATGAAGAAATACTAATTATATTTTGTTTACAAACAAATATTACATGAAGAAATACTAATCATATTTTGTTTACAAACAAATATTATATGAAGAATTAATAATCATATTTTGTTTACAAATATTATATGAAGAATTAATAATTATATTTTGTTTACAAACAAATATTACATGAAGAAATACTAATCATATTTTGTTTACAAACAAATATTATATGAAGAATTAATAATCATATTTTGTTTACAAACAAATATTATATGAAGAACTAATAATTATATTTTGTTTACAAACAAATATTACATGAAGAAATACTAATTATATTTTGTTTACAAACAAATATTACATGAAGAAATACTAATCATATTTTGTTTACAAACAAATATTATATGAAGAATTAATAATTATATTTTGTTTACAAACAAATATTACATGAAGAAATACTAATTATATTTTGTTTACAAACAAATATTGCATGAAGAAATACTAATTATATTTTGTTTACAAACAAATATTACATGAAGAAATACTAATTATATTTTGTTTACAAACAAATATTACATGAAGAAATACTCATTATATTTTGTTTACATACAAATATTACATGAAGAAATACTAATTATATTTTGTTTACAAACAAATATTATATGAAGAATTAATAATCATATTTTGTTTACAAACAAATATTATATGAAGAATTAATAATCATATTTTGTTTACAAACCAATATTACATGAAGAAATACTAATTATATTTTGTTTACAAACAAATATTACATGAAGAAATACTAATCATATTTTGTTTACAAACAAATATTATATGAAGAATTAATAATCATATTTTGTTTACAAATATTATATGAAGAATTAATAATTATATTTTGTTTACAAACAAATATTACATGAAGAAATACTAATCATATTTTGTTTACAAACAAATATTATATGAAGAATTAATAATCATATTTTGTTTACAAACAAATATTATATGAAGAACTAATAATTATATTTTGTTTACAAACAAATATTACATGAAGAAATACTAATTATATTTTGTTTACAAACAAATATTACATGAAGAAATACTAATCATATTTTGTTTACAAACAAATATTATATGAAGAATTAATAATTATATTTTGTTTACAAACAAATATTACATGAAGAAATACTAATTATATTTTGTTTACAAACAAATATTGCATGAAGAAATACTAATTATATTTTGTTTACAAACAAATATTACATGAAGAAATACTAATTATATTTTGTTTACAAACAAATATTACATGAAGAAATACTAATTATATTTTGTTTACATACAAATATTACATGAAGAAATACTAATTATATTTTGTTTACAAACAAATATTATATGAAGAAATACTAATCATATTTTGTTTACAAACAAATATTACATGAAGAAATACTAATCATATTTTGTTTACAAACAAATATTACATGAAGAAATACTAATTATATTTTGTTTACAAACAAATATTATATGAAGAAATACTAATTATATTTTGTTTACAAACAAATATTACATGAAGAAATACTAATTATATTTTGTTTACAAACAAATATTACATGAAGAAATACTAATCATATTTTGTTTACAAACAAATATTACATGAAGAAATACTAATCATATTTTGTTTACATACAAGTATTACATGAAGAAATACTAATTATATTTTGTTTACAAACAAATATTATATGAAGAAATACTAATTATATTTTGTTTACAAACAAATATTACAAGAAGAAATACTAATCATATTTTGTTTACAAACAAATATTACATGAAGAAATACTAATCATATTTTGTTTACAAACAAATATTGCGTGAAGAAATACTAATTATATTTTGTTTACAAACAAATATTACATGAAGAAATACTAATCATATTTTGTTTACATACAAATATTACATGAAGAAATACTCATTATATTTTGTTTACAAACAAATATTACATGAAGAAATACTAATTATATTTTGTTTACAAACAAATATTACAAGAAGAAATACTAATTATATTTTGTTTACAAACAAATATTACATGAAGAAATACTAATCATATTTTGTTTACAAACAAATATTATATGAAGAATTAATAATCATATTTTGTTTACAAACAAATATTATATGAAGAATTAATAATTATATTTTGTTTACAAACAAATATTACATGAAGAAATACTAATTATATTTTGTTTACAAACAAATATTACATGAAGAAATACTAATCATATTTTGTTTACATACAAATATTACATGAAGAAATACTAATCATATTTTGTTTACAAACAAATATTATATGAAGAATTAATAATTATATTTTGTTTACAAACAAATATTACATGAAGAAATACTAATTATATTTTGTTTACAAACAAATATTACATGAAGAAATACTAATCATATTTTGTTTACAAACAAATATTATATGAAGAATTAATAATTATATTTTGTTTACAAACAAATATTACATGAAGAAATACTAATTATATTTTGTTTACAAACAAATATTGCATGAAGAAATACTAATTCTATTTTGTTTACAAACAAATATTACATGAAGAATTAATAATTATATTTTGTTTACAAACAAATATTACATGAAGAAATACTAATTATATTTTGTTTACAAACAAATATTACATGAAGAAATACTAATCATATTTTGTTTACATACAAATATTACATGAAGAAATACTAATTATATTTTGTTTACAAACAAATATTATATGAAGAATTAATAATTATATTTTGTTTACAAACAAATATTACATGAAGAAATACTAATTATATTTTGTTTACAAACAAATATTACATGAAGAAATACTAATCATATTTTGTTTACAAACAAATATTATATGAAGAATTAATAATTATATTTTGTTTACAAACAAATATTACATGAAGAAATACTAATTATATTTTGTTTACAAACAAATATTGCATGAAGAAATACTAATTCTATTTTGTTTACAAACAAATATTACATGAAGAAATACTAATTATATTTTGTTTACAAACAAATATTACATGAAGAAATACTAATTATATTTTGTTTACAAACAAATATTACATGAAGAACTAATAATTATATTTTGTTTACAAACAAATATTGCATGAAGAAATACTAATTATATTTTGTTTACAAACAAATATTACATGAAGAAATACTAATTATATTTTGTTTACAAACAAATATTGCATGAAGAAATACTAATTATATTTTGTTTACAGACAAATATTACATGAAGAAATACTAATTATATTTTGTTTACATGAAGAATTAATCATTATATTTTGTTTTTCAACAATAAGTAAGTTTGAACATTCTTTATGATTTACCGACCCTCAAATTTACGGTTGAATTCTTGTAATGCAGAGCCAACCCATTTTCTTTAGAGAAAAAGTACCATGCTTTCAACACCTGAAGAAGGTGGCAGGGTGCAGCGACCAAAAGGTGCTAATAACACAAAGATAAGAATTATCAAAATGACACAAGCATTCACAACTCATCTCTAAAATCAGAATTGTAAATTCATTTTGTTTACAAAGAAATATTACATGAAGAAGTAGCAATTTTCTTTTTTGAACAATAACTAATTTGTTAATTTTTATAAGAACATGTAAAAGAAATTAATAGCGCATGAAATATATTTATATATTTATTTTATATTTTCAGAATTCGCAGCAATCGACAGAAATCAAATATTTGATTCGAATTGATCTTCATTTTCCGTTGATGGTAAAAGAAACTCATAACATATTTGGAAATGTCAGAAAGCAAAGAAATCATAAAATCATAAACACGTGACATTGGAAAATTAAAAAATGCAAAAACATCCTACATCTATAATGTTTAAGAAAAATACAAATTTTATTTAGTATCTTAACACTGAAACTAAAATAAGTACAAATTAGAGTTGATAAAATGAAAATATATTTTAATAACAAAGGTGAAAAAAGGTGAATGTTTAAGATTTTGTTTTGTTTTTGCACAGAAGTCACATTTAATGAGATATGTTAAAACAGGAGATAAACGACATTCTTGTGAAGTATGTGGTTCGTCTTTTACAGAAAAGTCAACTTTGATGCAACATATATTTACACATACAGGAGAGAAACCACATGCTTGTGAAGTATGTTGTTCTTTTACATGTAAGACAAGTTTATTGCGACATATGCAAACATATACCGGATATAAATTAGATTCCTGTAGAAAGTTCTGGGATTGTTTGCAAAAAGCTTCTGTGTCTTTGCATTAATCTTTGCCATGCGATGTTTAATTCTTTGGGCAATGGTTGGTATTTTGCCTTCCAGTTCCTTCACTATGCTTCTGATATTTTTACAATTTGTTTTAAATTTCGCACAGATTCTTTTGACGATGTTTCTGAGTCTACCTTCCACTGTGGGATTCTTCATGAACTGCTTTAATTGGCTAAGTTCCTTTCTACAGGTGTTTATTTTTTTTATCAGCTTGGCTTTCCATTTTGGTGTTGCTTTGGTTACATTAGGTGTTTCTATTTTGGTGTTTATTCAGAGGAAGTATTTTGTTGCTAATGTACAGCCCAGCTGCATATGTGACGTTATTTAGCTGCCTAAGGTCTATTTCTTCTGGAACAAGCCTTATAAGAGCAATATTGACTTTGATGATCATTATAGCAGATGTTTCACCAGAATGTTGAAAGCTTATGAAGCGACACCATCATGGCTATTAAAAGGCGATACAGGCTTAATAGTTAAAAGCACAGAAACCAAAAACCCCAGCAAATATCGCCAAATATGCTGCCTAACCACGACTTACAAGCTATTCACTGGATTAATAGCTGACAGCATTTATGACCATCTTTCATCCGGTGATTATCTTGAGGAGGAACAAACAGGATGTAGGAAAAACTGCCTGGGCACCAAAGATCAATTGCTCATCAATAAGACCATTTTGGAAGATTGCAAGAAAAGAAAAAGAAATCTAAATATGGCATGGATAGATAATCAGAAATCATTTGATAGTGTATCCCATTCGTGGATACTAAAATGCCTTGAATTATATAAAATCCACCCGACCATGCGAGAAATTTTAGCTGCCCAAATGAAGGAGTGGAAAACATTCATTACCTTAAACCATAACGGGGGAAGGATATCCATTCCAAATATAAGAATAAAAAAAGGAATCTTCCAAGGAGACAGTTTATCTCCTCTACTATTTTGCTTGGCAATTGATCCTCTAAGTAAGCTTCTAAAGAACTGCCAAGGTGCTTATAATCTAAGCTACAGCCGCCAAAGAGAATCCTCCAAGTTAATAAACCATTTATTTTTCATGGATGATCTTAAGCTGTATGCTAGCTCGGATAAGGATTTAGATCATCTACTGAAAATTGTCCACACTTTTTCTAATGACATCAAAATGAAGCTCGGGCTGGATAAGTTTGCTATGTGTACTCTGAAAGCTGGCAAGAAGATATCTACTGAAAATATACAGCACGATGAAAATAGTGTAACCAGAGAACTGGATGAACAGGAAACATACAAATACCTCGGCAGTGATGAAAATGAGTCCATCCAGCATTCAAAGATGAGAGAGAAACTAAGCCAAGAATATTTACGCCGGGTAAGAAAAATCTGCAAAACTGAAATCACAAACAAGAACAAAGTTACGGCAATTAACCAACTTGTCATGCCAGTACTAACATATAGTTTTGGCATTATTGACTGGCCTCAGAAAGATATAAATTGGCTTGACACAAAGACAAGGAAAATGTTAACCTTGTACCGAGTTATTTATCGAAATCAGTGCATGCCTCGTTTGTACCTACCCAGGCGAGAAGGATGTATGGGACTCTCGGAAGTCAATCATCAACACAGAGCCACAATCGTCAGCATAGGTCAGTACATAATAAGTTCCTGTAACCCCAAGCTTATGAAAATTAAAGACCATTATCAGAATCGAACAAGTAGTACAACATCTATAACACAACTTGCCACTCATTTTGGAAAAGATTGCCTTACAAATGATACTGAGAACCCAAACAAGCCTGCCACTGACATAGCCCAGAAAAGTGGGAAAAAATACACTAGCCAGTTCCATAGTGTTAAAACAGAAGAATGGACCAACCATAAACGGGCAAAATACCTACCGACTAAACTATCCCAAGAATATATTGATAGGGATGGTTCCCTGGACTGGCTCAAAAGAGGATCCCTCCATTACGACCAAGAGAGGTTGATATTGGCTGCACAAGACCAGGGCCTCATGACAAATTCCTTCAAAAAGATGTGTGGTCTAAGCAACAATAATAAATGCAGGTTCTGTAGCACTGAGGTTGAGAGTGTGGGCCACCTGATTTCTAGTTGCAAAATCCTACTTGGAGATGGTTATTATACAGATCGCCATAACGGAGTTTGCAAATACCTTCACTGGAAGATATGTAAGAAACTCAACGTTCAGTGTAGTAAAAAATCCTGGGAACATATACCCGAACGAACAGTTGGGAATGACAACTACACTATTCACTATGACTACATAATCCCTACTGCTACATATCTAGAAAACGCAGCTGTTAAACCAGATATAGTGATTTGGGACAGAGCAAACAAAAAAGCGACCGTAATAGAGGTCAGTGTACCCAATGATACAGGGCTTAACAGAGTTGAGAGGGAAAAGATAACAAAGTATCAAGGACTTATGTATGATATGAAACGAAATTGGAAATTAAAAGACGTTTCAATTATACCAGTCATCATAGGAGCAACTGGGCTTATAAAAAAGAACTTTAAAAAGTACATAGCAAGCATACCCGGTGAACCAAGTGCAAGTGAAATACAAACGATTGCACTGAAAGGGACGGCTAGAATCCTGAAAAGATCTCTTGGTTGGACTCACTAAAATAGGGGTAAATGTCAGACATCTGGTTGGATGTCCCATCCCCTAGAAGAAAAAGTTTAAGAAAAATGGAAAAAAAAAGAGACAAAAATATGCAAAACCCAGCTCACCAATAAAAGTGTTTGTCATCTGATATCAAGTTGCAAAGTTCTTCTAGGGAACGGCTACTATACAGCGAGACATGATGGAGTATGCAAGTACCTCCACTGGACCATCTGTAAAAAATTAAACATCCAGTGTAGCAGCAAGTCCTGGGAACATCAACCTGAAAGAACAGTTGGAAATAACTTATATACCATACATTATGACCATGTAATCCCTACAGCCACCTACCTTGAAAATGCTGCTGTGAAACCTGACATAGTTATATCGAATAAGTCAGAGAGAGTTGCAACCTTGATTGAAGTGAGTGTTCCTAATGATGGCGGTCTGAACAGAGCTGAAAGAGAGAAACAGACCAATTATCAAGGTCGCATGTACGATATGAAAAGAAACTGGAATCTTAGGGAGATATCAATAATACCAGTTATCATAGGTGCCACAGGACTTATGAAGAAGAACCTGAAGTCCTACCTTACTAATAATCCTGGAGAACCAAGTGCAAAAGAGATTCAGACAATTGCACTTAAGGGAACACTGAGGATACTAAAAAGAGCTCTCGGTTGGTTTCAATAAAAAAGCGGGGCAATGTTGGCAGCTGGTTTAGCTGCCCCATACCCAGAATTACAATCTTCAAAGGAAGAAAAATAAATAAAAAAAAGAGACAAACCACATTCTTGTGAAGAATGTGGTTCTTTTTTTAACAGAAGGCAAATATGTTTAAACATATGCAAACATATATGGGATACAAATCACATTTATATAAAAGACAAACGTGCATGAAGAGTAGAGGACAAATATTTTGAACTTATATAACGAATAAAAAGATATAAATTACATGTTAAGATAATATGAAGATAAATATTATGACTGAAATATATTAAAATAGCAAAACGAATAAAAAAGATAATCACATGTTAAGATGATATGAGGATAAATATTATGACTGAGGTATATTACAATAACAAAACGAATAAAAAAGATAATTACGTGTTAAGATAATTTGAAGATAAATATTATGACTGAGATATATTACAATAACAAAACGAATAAAAAAGATAATTACATGTTAAGATGATATGAAGATAAATATTATGACTGAGATATATTACAATAACAAAACGAATAAAAAAGATAATTACGTGTTAAGATAATTTGAAGATAAATATTATGACTGAGATATATTACAATAACAAAACGAATACAAAAGATAATTACATGTTAAGATAATTTGAAGATAAATATTATGACTGAGATGTATTACAATAACAAAACGAATAAAAAAGATATTTACATGTTAAGATAATTTGAAGATAAATATTATGACTGAGATATATTACAATAATAAAACGAACAAAAAGATAATTACATGTTAAGATAATTTGAAGATAAATATTATGACTGAGATATATCACAATAACAAAACGAACAAAAAAGATAATTACATGTTAAGATAATATGAAGATAAATATTATGACTGAGATATATCACAATAACAAAACGAACAAAAAAGATAATTACATGTTAAGATAATATGAAGATAAATAGTATGACTGATATATATCACAATAACAAAACGAACAAAAAAGATAATTACATGTTAAGATAATTTGAAGATAAATATTATGACTGAGATATATTACAATAACAAAACGAACAAAAAAGATAATTACATGTTAAGATAATATGAAGATAAATATTATGACTGAGATATATCACAATAACAAAACGAACAAAAAAGATAATTACATGTTAAGATAATATGAAGATAAATATTATGACTGAGATATATTACAATAACAAAACGAATAAAATAGATAATTACATGTTAAGATAATATTAAGATAAATATGACTGAGATATATTACAATAACAAAACGAATAAAAAAGATACATGTTTAGATAATATGAAGATAAATATTATGACTGAGATATATTGCAATAACAAAACGAATACAAAAGATAATTACATGTTAAGATAATTTGAAGATAAATATTATGACTGAGATGTATTACAATAACAAAACGAATAAAAAAGATAATTACATGTTTAGATAATATGGAGATTAATATTATGACTGAGATATATTACAATAATAAAACGAACAAAAAGATAATTACATGATAAGATAATTTGAAGATAAATATTATGACTGAGATATATTACAATAACAAAACGAACAAAAAAGATAATTACATGTTAAGATAATATGAAGATAAATATTATGACTGAGATATATCACAATAACAAAACGAATAAAAAAGATAATTACATGTTAAGATAATATAAAGATAAATATGACAGTTATATTACAATAACAAAACGAATAAAAAGATAATTACATGTTAAGATAATATGAAGATAAATATTATGACTGAGATATATTACAATAACAAAACGAATAAAATAGATAATTACATATTAAGATAATATTAAGATAAATATGACTGAGATATATTACAATAACAAAACGAATAAAAAAGATACTTACATGTTAAGATAATATGAAGATAAATATTATGACTGAGATATATTGCAATAACAAAACGAATAAAAAAGATAATTACGTGTTAAGATAATTTGAAGATAAATATTATGACTGAGATATATTACAATAAAAAATCGAATAAAAAAGATAATTACATGTTAAGATAATATGAAGATAAATATTATGACCGAGATATATTACAATAACAAAACGAATACAAAAGATAATTACATGTTAAGATAATTTGAAGATAAATATTATGACAGTTATATTACAATAACAAAACGAATAAAAAGATAATTACATGTTCAGATAATTTGAAGATAAATATTATGACTGAGATATATTACAATAACAAAACGAACAAAAAAGATAATTACATGTTAAGATAATATGAAGATAAATATTATGACTGAGATATATCACAATAACAAAACGAACAAAAAAGATAATTACATGTTAAGATAATATAAAGATAAATATGACAGTTATATTACAATAACAAAACGAATAAAAAGATAATTACATGTTAAGATAATATGAAGATAAATATTATGACTGAGATATATTACAATAACAAAACGAATAAAAAAGATAATTACATGTTTAGATAATTTGAAGATAAATATTATGACTGAGATATATTACAATAACAAAACGAATAAAAAAGATAATTACATGTTAAGATAATATGAAGATAAATATTATGACTGAGATATATCACAATAACAAAACGAACAAAAAAGATAATTACATGTTAAGATAATATGAAGATAAATAGTATGACTGATATATATCACAATAACAAAACGAACAAAAAAGATAATTACATGTTAAGATAATATGAAGATAAATATTATGACTGAGATATATCACAATAACAAAACGAACAAAAAAGATAATTACATGTTAAGATAATATGAAGATAAATATTATGACTGAGATATATTACAATAACAAAACGAATAAAATAGATAATTACATGTTAAGATAATATTAAGATAAATATGACTGAGATATATTACAATAACAAAACGAATAAAAAAGATACTTACATGTTAAGATAATATGAAGATAAATATTATGACTGAGATATATTGCAATAACAAAACGAATAAAAAAGATAATTACGTGTTAAGATAATTTGAAGATAAATATTATGACTGAGATATATTACAATAACAAAACGAATACAAAAGATAATTACATGTAAAGATAATTTGAAGATAAATATTATGACTGAGATGTATTACAATAACAAAACGAATAAAAAAGATATTTACATGTTAAGATAATATGGAGATTAATATTATGACTGAGATATATTAGAATAATAAAACGAACAAAAAGATAATTACATGTTAAGATAATTTGAAGATAAATATTATGACTGAGATATATTACAATAACAAAACGAACAAAAAAGATAATTACATGTTAAGATAATATGAAGATAAATATTATGACTGAGATATATCACAATAACAAAACGAATAAAAAAGATAATTACATGTTAAGATAATATAAAGATAAATATGACAGTTATATTACAATAACAAAACGAATAACAAGATAATTACATGTTAAGATAATATGAAGATAAATATTATGACTGAGATATATTACAATAACAAAACGAATAAAATAGATAATTACATGTTAAGATAATATTAAGATAAATATTATGACTGAGATATATTACAATAACAAAACGAATAAAAAAGATACTTACATGGTAAGATAATATGAAGATAAATATTATGACTGAGATATATTGCAATAACAAAACGAATAAAAAAGATAATTACGTGTTAAGATAATTTGAAGATAAATATTATGACTGAGATATATTACAATAACAAAACGAATAAAAAGATAATTACATGTTAAGATAATATTAAGATAAATATTATGACTGAGATATATTACAATAACAAAACGAATAAAAAAGATACTTACATGTTAAGATAATATGAAGATAAATATTATGACTGAGATATATTACAATAACAAAACGAATAAAAAGATAATTACATGTTAAGATAATATTAAGATAAATATTATGACTGAGATATATTACAATAACAAAACGAATAAAAAAGATATTTACATGTTAAGATAATATGGAGATTAATATTATGACTGAGATATATTACAATAATAAAACGAACAAAAAGATAATTACATGTTAAGATAATATGAAGATAAATATTATGACTGAGATATATCACAATAACAAAACGAACAAAAAAGATAATTACATGTTAAGATAATATAAAGATAAATATGACAGTTATATTACAATAACAAAACGAATAAAAAGATAATTACATGTTAAGATAATATGAAGATAAATATTATGACTGAGATATATTACAATAACAAAACGAATAAAAAAGATAATTACATGTTTAGATAATTTGAAGATAAATATTATGACTGAGATATATTACAATAACAAAACGAATAAAAAAGATAATTACATGTTAAGATAATATGAAGATAAATATTATGACTGAGATATATTACAATAACAAAACGAACAAAAAAGATAATTACATGTTAAGATAATATTAAGATAAATATGACTGAGATATATTACAATAACAAAACGAATAAAAAAGATACATGTTAAGATAATATGAAGATAAATATTATGACTGAGATATATTGCAATAACAAAACGAATAAATAAGATATTTACATGTTAAGATAATATGAAGATAAATATTATGACTGAGATATATCACAATAACAAAATGAATAAAAAAGATATTTACATGTTAAGATAATATAAAGATAAATATTATGACTGAGATATATTACAATAACAAGACGAATAAAAAGATAATTACATGTTAAGATAATTTGAAGATAAATATTATGACTGAGATATATTACAATAACAAAACGAACAAAAAAGATAATTACATGTTAAGATAATATGAAGATAAATATTGTGACTGAGATATATCACAATAACAAAACGAACAAAAAAGATAATTACATGTTAAGATAATATAAAGATAAATATGACAGTTATATTACAATAACAAAACGAATAAAAAGATAATTACATGTTAAGATAATATGAAGATAAATATTATGACTGAGATATATTACAATAACAAAACGAATAAAAAAGATAATTACATGTTAAGATAATTTGAAGATAAATATTATGACTGAGATATATTACAATAACAAAACGAATAAAAAAGATAATTACATGTTAAGATAATATAAAGATAAATATTATGACCGAGATATATTACAATAACAAAACGAATAAAAAAGATAATTACATGTTAAGATAATTTGAAGATAAATATTATGACAGTTATATTACAATAACAAAACGAATAAAAAGATAATTACATGTTAAGATAATTTGAAGATAAATATTATGACTGAGATATATTACAATAATAAAACGAACAAAAAGATAATTACATGTTAAGATAATTTGAAGATAAATATTATGACTGAGATATATCACAGTAACAAAACGAACAAAAAAGATAATTACATGTTAAGATAATATGAAGATAAATATTATGACTGAGATATATCACAATAACAAAACGAACAAAAAAGATAATTACATGTTAAGATAATATAAAGATAAATATGACAGTTATATTACAATAACAAAACGAATAAAAAGATAATTACATGTTAAGATAATATGAAGATAAATATTATGACTGAGATATATTACAATAACAAAACGAATAAAAAAGATAATTACATGTTTAGATAATTTGAAGATAAATATTATGACTGAGATATATTACAATAACAAAACGAATTAAAAAGATAATTACATGTTAAGATAATATGAAGATAAATATTATGACTGAGATATATTACAATAACAAAACGAACAAAAAAGATATTTACATGTTAAGATAATATTAAGATAAATATGACTGAGATATATTACAATAACAAAACGAATAAAAAAGATACATGTTAAGATAATATGAAGATAAATATTATGACTAAGATATATCACAATAACAAAATGAATAAAAAAGATATTTACATGTTAAGATAATATAAAGATAAATATTATGACTGAGATATATTACAATAACAAAACGAATAAAAAGATAATTACATGTTAAGATAATTTGAAGATAAATATTATGACTGAGATATATTACAATAACAAAACGAACAAAAAAGATAATTACATGTTAAGATAATATGAAGATAAATATTATGACTGAGATATATCACAATAACAAAACGAACAAAAAAGATAATTACATGTTAAGATAATATAAAGATAAATATGACAGTTATATTACAATAACAAAACGAATAAAAAGATAATTACATGTTAAGATAATATGAAGATAAATATTATGACTGAGATATATTACAATAACAAAACGAATAAAAAAGATAATTACATGTTAAGATAATTTGAAGATAAATATTATGACTGAGATATATTACAATAACAAAACGAATAAAAAAGATAATTACATGTTAAGATAATATAAAGATAAATATTATGACCGAGATATATTACAATAACAAAACGAATAAAAAAGAAAATTAAATCTTAAGATAATTTGAAGATAAATATTATGACAGTTATATTACAATAACAAAACGAATAAAAAGATACTTACATGTTAAGATAATATTAAGATAAATATTATGACTGAGATATATTACAATAACAAAACGAACAAAAAAGATATTTACATGTTAAGATAATATGAAGATAAATATGACTGAGATATATCACAATAACAAAACGAATAAAAAAGATAATTACATGTTAAGATAATATGAAGATAAATATTATGACTGAGATATATCACAATAACAAAACGAGTAAAAAAGATATTTACATGTTAAGATAATATAAAGATAAATATTATGACTGAGATATATTACAATAACAAAACGAATAAAAAAGATAATTACATGTTAAGATAATATAAAGATAAATATTATGACCGAGATATATTACAATAACAAAACGAATAAAAATAATAATTACATGTTAAGATAATTTGAAGATAAATATTATGACAGTTATATTACAATAACAAAACGAATAAAAAGATAATTACATGTTAAGATAATTTGAAGATAAATATTATGACAGTTATATTACAATAACAAAACGAATAAAAAGATAATTACATGTTAAGATAATATGAAGATAAATATTATGACTGAGATATATCACAATAACAAAACGAATAAAAAAGATATTTACATGTTAAGATAATATAAAGATAAATATTATGACTGAGATATATTACAATAACAAAACGAATACAAAAGATAATTACATGTTAAGATTATTTGAAGATAAATATTATGACTGAGATATAGTACAATAACAAAACGAATAAAATAGATAATTACATGTTAAGATAATATTAAGATAAATATGACTGAGATATATTACAATAACAAAACGAATAAAAAAGATACTTACATGTTAAGATAATATGAAGATAAATATTATGACTGAGATATATTGCAATAACAAAACGAATAAAAAAGATAATTACGTGTTAAGATAATTTGAAGATAAATATTATGACTGAGATATATTACAATAACAAAACGAATACAAAAGATAATTACATGTTAAGATAATTTGAAGATAAATATTATGACTGAGATATATTACAATGACAAAACGAATAAAAAAGATATTTACATGTTAAGATAATATGGAGATTAATATTATGACTGAGATATATTACAATAATAAAACGAACAAAAAGATAATTACATGTTAAGATAATTTGAAGATAAATATTATGACTGAGATATATTACAATAACAAAACGAATAAAAAAGATACTTACATGTTAAGATAATATGAAGATAAATATTATGACTGAGATATATCACAATAACAAAACGAACAAAAAAGATAATTACATGTTAAGATAATATAAAGATAAATATGACAGTTATATTACAATAACAAAACGAATAAAAAGATAATTACATGTTAAGATAATATGAAGATAAATATTATGACTGAGATATATTACAATAACAAAACGAATAAAAAAGATAATTACATGTTTAGATAATTTGAAGATAAATATTATGACTGAGATATATTACAATAACAAAACGAATAAAAAAGATAATTACATGTTAAGATAATATGAAGATAAATATTATGACTGAGATATATTACAATAACAAAACGAACAAAAAAGATAATTACATGTTAAGATAATATTAAGATAAATATGACTGAGATATATTACAATAACAAAACGAATAAAAAAGATACATGTTAAGATAATATGAAGATAAATATTATGACTGAGATATATTGCAATAACAAAACGAATAAATAAGATATTTACATGTTAAGATAATATGAAGATAAATATTATGACTGAGATATATCACAATAACAAAATGAATAAAAAAGATATTTACATGTTAAGATAATATAAAGATAAATATTATGACTGAGATATATTACAATAACAAGACGAATAAAAAGATAATTACATGTTAAGATAATTTGAAGATAAATATTATGACTGAGATATATTACAATAACAAAACGAACAAAAAAGATAATTACATGTTAAGATAATATGAAGATAAATATTGTGACTGAGATATATCACAATAACAAAACGAACAAAAAAGATAATTACATGTTAAGATAATATAAAGATAAATATGACAGTTATATTACAATAACAAAACGAATAAAAAGATAATTACATGTTAAGAT
The DNA here is from genome assembly GCF_053919585.1 of Euprymna scolopes. Lineage (NCBI taxonomy): Eukaryota > Metazoa > Mollusca > Cephalopoda > Sepiida > Sepiolidae > Euprymna > Euprymna scolopes. The sequence continues at coordinate 146,757,326 of NC_136527.1, forward strand.
AATATGAAGATAAATATTATGACTGAGATATATTACAATAACAAAACGAATAAAAAAGATAATTACATGTTAAGATAATTTGAAGATAAATATTATGACTGAGATATATTACAATAACAAAACGAATAAAAAAGATAATTACATGTTCAGATAATATAAAGATAAATATTATGACCGAGATATATTACAATAACAAAACGAATAAAAAAGATAATTACATGTTAAGATAATTTGAAGATAAATATTATGACAGTTATATTACAATAACAAAACGAATAAAAAGATAATTACATGTTAAGATAATTTGAAGATAAATATTATGACTGAGATATATTACAATAATAAAACGAACAAAAAGATAATTACATGTAAAGATAATTTGAAGATAAATATTATGACTGAGATATATCACAATAACAAAACGAACAAAAAAGATAATTACATGTTAAGATAATATGAAGATAAATATTATGACTGAGATATATCACAATAACAAAACGAACAAAAAAGATAATTACATGTTAAGATAATATGAAGATAAATAGTATTACTGATATATATCACAATAACAAAACGAACAAAAAAGATAATTACATGTTAAGATAATATGAAGATAAATATTATGACTGAGATATATCACAATAACAAAACGAACAAAAAAGATAATTACATGTTAAGATAATTTGAAGATAAATATTATGACAGATATATTACAATAACAAAACGAATACAAAAGATAATTACATGTTAAGATAATTTGAAGATAAATATTATGACTGAGATGTATTACAATAACAAAACGAATAAAAAAGATATTTACATGTTAAGATAATATGGAGATTAATATTATGACTGAGATATATTACAATAATAAAACGAACAAAAAGATAATTACATGTTAAGATAATTTGAAGATAAATATTATGACTGAGATATATTACAATAACAAAACGAACAAAAAAGATAATTACATGTTAAGATAATATGAAGATAAATATTATGACTGAGATATATCACAATAACAAAACGAACAAAAAAGATAATTACATGTTAAGATAATATAAAGATAAATATGACAGTTATATTACAATAACAAAACGAATAAAAAGATAATTACATGTTAAGATAATATGAAGATAAATATTATGACTGAGATATATTACAATAACAAAACGAATAAAAAAGATAATTACATGTTAAGATAATTTGAAGATAAATATTATGACTGAGATATATTACAATAACAAAACGAATAAAAAAGATAATTACATGTTAAGATAATATGAAGATAAATATTATGACTGAGATATATCACAATAACAAAACGAACAAAAAAGATAATTACATGTTAAGATAATATAAAGATAAATATGACAGTTATATTACAATAACAAAACGAATAAAAAGATAATTACATGTTAAGATAATATGAAGATAAATATTATGACTGAGATATATTACAATAACAAAACGAATAAAAAAGATAATTACATGTTTAGATAATTTGAAGATAAATATTATGACTGAGATATATTACAATAACAAAACGAATTAAAAAGATAATTACATGTTAAGATAATATGAAGATAAATATTATGACTGAGATATATCACAATAACAAAACGAACAAAAAAGATAATTACATGTTAAGATAATATAAAGATAAATATGACAGTTATATTACAATAACAAAACGAATAAAAAGATAATTACATGTTAAGATAATATGAAGATAAATATTATGACTGAGATATATTACAATAACAAAACGAATAAAAAAGATAATTACATGTTTAGATAATTTGAAGATAAATATTATGACTGAGATATATTACAATAACAAAACGAATTAAAAAGATAATTACATGTTAAGATAATATGAAGATAAATATTATGACTGAGATATATTACAATAACAAAACGAACAAAAAAGATATTTACATGTTAAGATAATATTAAGATAAATATGACTGAGATATATTACAATAACAAAACGAATAAAAAAGATACATGTTAAGATAATATGAAGATAAATATTATGACTAAGATATATCACAATAACAAAATGAATAAAAAAGATATTTACATGTTAAGATAATATAAAGATAAATATTATGACTGAGATATATTACAATAACAAAACGAATAAAAAGATAATTACATGTTAAGATAATTTGAAGATAAATATTATGACTGAGATATATTACAATAACAAAACGAACAAAAAAGATAATTACATGTTAAGATAATATGAAGATAAATATTATGACTGAGATATATCACAATAACAAAACGAACAAAAAAGATAATTACATGTTAAGATAATATAAAGATAAATATGACAGTTATATTACAATAACAAAACGAATAAAAAGATAATTACATGTTAAGATAATATGAAGATAAATATTATGACTGAGATATATTACAATAACAAAACGAATAAAAAAGATAATTACATGTTAAGATAATTTGAAGATAAATATTATGACTGAGATATATTACAATAACAAAACGAATAAAAAAGATAATTACATGTTAAGATAATATAAAGATAAATATTATGACCGAGATATATTACAATAACAAAACGAATAAAAAAGATAATTAAATCTTAAGATAATTTGAAGATAAATATTATGACAGTTATATTACAATAACAAAACGAATAAAAAGATACTTACATGTTAAGATAATATTAAGATAAATATTATGACTGAGATATATTACAATAACAAAACGAACAAAAAAGATATTTACATGTTAAGATAATATGAAGATAAATATGACTGAGATATATCACAATAACAAAACGAATAAAAAAGATAATTACATGTTAAGATAATATGAAGATAAATATTATGACTGAGATATATCACAATAACAAAACGAGTAAAAAAGATATTTACATGTTAAGATAATATAAAGATAAATATTATGACTGAGATATATTACAATAACAAAACGAATAAAAAAGATAATTACATGTTAAGATAATATAAAGATAAATATTATGACCGAGATATATCACAATAACAAAACGAATAAAAAAGATAATTACATGTTAAGATAATATAAAGATAAATATGACAGTTATATTACAATAACAAAACGAATAACAAGATAATTACATGTTAAGATAATATGAAGATAAATATTATGACTGAGATATATTACAATAACAAAACGAATAAAATAGATAATTACATGTTAAGATAATATTAAGATAAATATTATGACTGAGATATATTACAATAACAAAACGAATAAAAAAGATACTTACATGGTAAGATAATATGAAGATAAATATTATGACTGAGATATATTGCAATAACAAAACGAATAAAAAAGATAATTACGTGTTAAGATAATTTGAAGATAAATATTATGACTGAGATATATTACAATAACAAAACGAATAAAAAGATAATTACATGTTAAGATAATATTAAGATAAATATTATGACTGAGATATATTACAATAACAAAACGAATAAAAAAGATACTTACATGTTAAGATAATATGAAGATAAATATTATGACTGAGATATATTACAATAACAAAACGAATAAAAAGATAATTACATGTTAAGATAATATTAAGATAAATATTATGACTGAGATATATTACAATAACAAAACGAATAAAAAAGATATTTACATGTTAAGATAATATGGAGATTAATATTATGACTGAGATATATTACAATAATAAAACGAACAAAAAGATAATTACATGTTAAGATAATATGAAGATAAATATTATGACTGAGATATATCACAATAACAAAACGAACAAAAAAGATAATTACATGTTAAGATAATATAAAGATAAATATGACAGTTATATTACAATAACAAAACGAATAAAAAGATAATTACATGTTAAGATAATATGAAGATAAATATTATGACTGAGATATATTACAATAACAAAACGAATAAAAAAGATAATTACATGTTTAGATAATTTGAAGATAAATATTATGACTGAGATATATTACAATAACAAAACGAATAAAAAAGATAATTACATGTTAAGATAATATGAAGATAAATATTATGACTGAGATATATTACAATAACAAAACGAACAAAAAAGATAATTACATGTTAAGATAATATTAAGATAAATATGACTGAGATATATTACAATAACAAAACGAATAAAAAAGATACATGTTAAGATAATATGAAGATAAATATTATGACTGAGATATATTGCAATAACAAAACGAATAAATAAGATATTTACATGTTAAGATAATATGAAGATAAATATTATGACTGAGATATATCACAATAACAAAATGAATAAAAAAGATATTTACATGTTAAGATTATATAAAGATAAATATTATGACTGAGATATATTACAATAACAAGACGAATAAAAAGATAATTACATGTTAAGATAATTTGAAGATAAATATTATGACTGAGATATATTACAATAACAAAACGAACAAAAAAGATAATTACATGTTAAGATAATATGAAGATAAATATTGTGACTGAGATATATCACAATAACAAAACGAACAAAAAAGATAATTACATGTTAAGATAATATAAAGATAAATATGACAGTTATATTACAATAACAAAACGAATAAAAAGATAATTACATGTTAAGATAATATGAAGATAAATATTATGACTGAGATATATTACAATAACAAAACGAATAAAAAAGATAATTACATGTTAAGATAATTTGAAGATAAATATTATGACTGAGATATATTACAATAACAAAACGAATAAAAAAGATAATTACATGTTAAGATAATATAAAGATAAATATTATGACCGAGATATATTACAATAACAAAACGAATAAAAAAGATAATTACATGTTAAGATAATTTGAAGATAAATATTATGACAGTTATATTACAATAACAAAACGAATAAAAAGATAATTACATGTTAAGATAATTTGAAGATAAATATTATGACTGAGATATATTACAATAATAAAACGAACAAAAAGATAATTACATGTTAAGATAATTTGAAGATAAATATTATGACTGAGATATATCACAGTAACAAAACGAACAAAAAAGATAATTACATGTTAAGATAATATGAAGATAAATATTATGACTGAGATATATCACAATAACAAAACGAACAAAAAAGATAATTACATGTTAAGATAATATAAAGATAAATATGACAGTTATATTACAATAACAAAACGAATAAAAAGATAATTACATGTTAAGATAATATGAAGATAAATATTATGACTGAGATATATTACAATAACAAAACGAATAAAAAAGATAATTACATGTTTAGATAATTTGAAGATAAATATTATGACTGAGATATATTACAATAACAAAACGAATAAAAAAGATAATTACATGTTAAGATAATATGAAGATAAATATTATGACTGAGATATATCACAATAACAAAACGAACAAAAAAGATAATTACATGTTAAGATAATATAAAGATAAATATGACAGTTATATTACAATAACAAAACGAATAAAAAGATAATTACATGTTAAGATAATATGAAGATAAATATTATGACTGAGATATATTACAATAACAAAACGAATAAAAAAGATAATTACATGTTTAGATAATTTGAAGATAAATATTATGACTGAGATATATTACAATAACAAAACGAATTAAAAAGATAATTACATGTTAAGATAATATTAAGATAAATATTATGACTGAGATATATTACAATAACAAAACGAACAAAAAAGATATTTACATGTTAAGATAATATGAAGATAAATATGACTGAGATATATCACAATAACAAAACGAATAAAAAAGATAATTACATGTTAAGATAATATGAAGATAAATATTATGACTGAGATATATCACAATAACAAAACGAGTAAAAAAGATATTTACATGTTAAGATAATATAAAGATAAATATTATGACTGAGATATATTACAATAACAAAACGAATAAAAAAGATAATTACATGTTAAGATAATATAAAGATAAATATTATGACCGAGATATATTACAATAACAAAACGAATAAAAATAATAATTACATGTTAAGATAATTTGAAGATAAATATTATGACTGAGATATATTACAATAACAAAACGAATACAAAAGATAATTACATGTTAAGATTATTTGAAGATAAATATTATGACTGAGATATAGTACAATAACAAAACGAATAAAATAGATAATTACATGTTAAGATAATATTAAGATAAATATGACTGAGATATATTACAATAACAAAACGAATAAAAAAGATACTTACATGTTAAGATAATATGAAGATAAATATTATGACTGAGATATATTGCAATAACAAAACGAATAAAAAAGATAATTACGTGTTAAGATAATTTGAAGATAAATATTATGACTGAGATATATTACAATAACAAAACGAATACAAAAGATAATTACATGTTAAGATAATTTGAAGATAAATATTATGACTGAGATATATTACAATGACAAAACGAATAAAAAAGATATTTACATGTTAAGATAATATGGAGATTAATATTATGACTGAGATATATTACAATAATAAAACGAACAAAAAGATAATTACATGTTAAGATAATTTGAAGATAAATATTATGACTGAAATATATTACAATAACAAAACGAATAAAAAAGATACTTACATGTTAAGATAATATGAAGATAAATATTATGACTGAGATATATCACAATAACAAAACGAACAAAAAAGATAATTACATGTTAAGATAATATAAAGATAAATATGACAGTTATATTACAATAACAAAACGAATAAAAAGATAATTACATGTTAAGATAATATGAAGATAAATATTATGACTGAGATATATTACAATAACAAAACGAATAAAAAAGATAATTACATGTTTAGATAATTTGAAGATAAATATTATGACTGAGATATATTACAATAACAAAACGAATAAAAAAGATAATTACATGTTAAGATAATATGAAGATAAATATTATGACTGAGATATATTACAATAACAAAACGAACAAAAAAGATAATTACATGTTAAGATAATATTAAGATAAATATGACTGAGATATATCACAATAACAAAACGAACAAAAAAGATAATTACATGTTAAGATAATTTGAAGATAAATATTATGACAGATATATTACAATAACAAAACGAATACAAAAGATAATTACATGTTAAGATAATTTGAAGATAAATATTATGACTGAGATGTATTACAATAACAAAACGAATAAAAAAGATATTTACATGTTAAGATAATATGGAGATTAATATTATGACTGAGATATATTACAATAATAAAACGAACAAAAAGATAATTACATGTTAAGATAATTTGAAGATAAATATTATGACTGAGATATATTACAATAACAAAACGAACAAAAAAGATAATTACATGTTAAGATAATATGAAGATAAATATTATGACTGAGATATATCACAATAACAAAACGAACAAAAAAGATAATTACATGTTAAGATAATATAAAGATAAATATGACAGTTATATTACAATAACAAAACGAATAAAAAGATAATTACATGTTAAGATAATATGAAGATAAATATTATGACTGAGATATATTACAATAACAAAACGAATAAAAAAGATAATTACATGTTTAGATAATTTGAAGATAAATATTATGACTGAGATATATTACAATAACAAAACGAATAAAAAAGATAATTACATGTTAAGATAATATGAAGATAAATATTATGACTGAGATATATCACAATAACAAAACGAACAAAAAAGATAATTACATGTTAAGATAATATAAAGATAAATATGACAGTTATATTACAATAACAAAACGAATAAAAAGATAATTACATGTTAAGATAATATGAAGATAAATATTATGACTGAGATATATTACAATAACAAAACGAATAAAAAAGATAATTACATGTTTAGATAATTTGAAGATAAATATTATGACTGAGATATATTACAATAACAAAACGAATTAAAAAGATAATTACATGTTAAGATAATATGAAGATAAATATTATGACTGAGATATATCACAATAACAAAACGAACAAAAAAGATAATTACATGTTAAGATAATATAAAGATAAATATGACAGTTATATTACAATAACAAAACGAATAAAAAGATAATTACATGTTAAGATAATATGAAGATAAATATTATGACTGAGATATATTACAATAACAAAACGAATAAAAAAGATAATTACATGTTTAGATAATTTGAAGATAAATATTATGACTGAGATATATTACAATAACAAAACGAATTAAAAAGATAATTACATGTTAAGATAATATGAAGATAAATATTATGACTGAGATATATTACAATAACAAAACGAACAAAAAAGATATTTACATGTTAAGATAATATTAAGATAAATATGACTGAGATATATTACAATAACAAAACGAATAAAAAAGATACATGTTAAGATAATATGAAGATAAATATTATGACTAAGATATATCACAATAACAAAATGAATAAAAAAGATATTTACATGTTAAGATAATATAAAGATAAATATTATGACTGAGATATATTACAATAACAAAACGAATAAAAAGATAATTACATGTTAAGATAATTTGAAGATAAATATTATGACTGAGATATATTACAATAACAAAACGAACAAAAAAGATAATTACATGTTAAGATAATATGAAGATAAATATTATGACTGAGATATATCACAATAACAAAACGAACAAAAAAGATAATTACATGTTAAGATAATATAAAGATAAATATGACAGTTATATTACAATAACAAAACGAATAAAAAGATAATTACATGTTAAGATAATATGAAGATAAATATTATGACTGAGATATATTACAATAACAAAACGAATAAAAAAGATAATTACATGTTAAGATAATTTGAAGATAAATATTATGACTGAGATATATTACAATAACAAAACGAATAAAAAAGATAATTACATGTTAAGATAATATAAAGATAAATATTATGACCGAGATATATTACAATAACAAAACGAATAAAAAAGATAATTAAATCTTAAGATAATTTGAAGATAAATATTATGACAGTTATATTACAATAACAAAACGAATAAAAAGATACTTACATGTTAAGATAATATTAAGATAAATATTATGACTGAGATATATTACAATAACAAAACGAACAAAAAAGATATTTACATGTTAAGATAATATGAAGATAAATATGACTGAGATATATCACAATAACAAAACGAATAAAAAAGATAATTACATGTTAAGATAATATGAAGATAAATATTATGACTGAGATATATCACAATAACAAAACGAGTAAAAAAGATATTTACATGTTAAGATAATATAAAGATAAATATTATGACTGAGATATATTACAATAACAAAACGAATAAAAAAGATAATTACATGTTAAGATAATATAAAGATAAATATTATGACCGAGATATATTACAATAACAAAACGAATAAAAAAGATAATTACATGTTAAGATAATTTGAAGATAAATATTATGACAGTTATATTACAATAACAAAACGAATAAAAAGATAATTACATGTTAAGATAATTTGAAGATAAATATTATGACAGTTATATTACAATAACAAAACGAATAAAAAGATAATTACATGTTAAGATAATATGAAGATAAATATTATGACTGAGATATATCACAATAACAAAACGAATAAAAAAGATATTTACATGTTAAGATAATATAAAGATAAATATTATGACTGAGATATATTACAATAACAAAACGAATACAAAAGATAATTACATGTTAAGATTATTTGAAGATAAATATTATGACTGAGATATAGTACAATAACAAAACGAATAAAATAGATAATTACATGTTAAGATAATATTAAGATAAATATGACTGAGATATATTACAATAACAAAACGAATAAAAAAGATACTTACATGTTAAGATAATATGAAGATAAATATTATGACTGAGATATATTGCAATAACAAAACGAATAAAAAAGATAATTACGTGTTAAGATAATTTGAAGATAAATATTATGACTGAGATATATTACAATAACAAAACGAATACAAAAGATAATTACATGTTAAGATAATTTGAAGATAAATATTATGACTTAGATATATTACAATGACAAAACGAATAAAAAAGATATTTACATGTTAAGATAATATGGAGATTAATATTATGACTGAGATATATTACAATAATAAAACGAACAAAAAGATAATTACATGTTAAGATAATTTGAAGATAAATATTATGACTGAGATATATTACAATAACAAAACGAATAAAAAAGATACTTACATGTTAAGATAATATGAAGATAAATATTATGACTGAGATATATCACAATAACAAAACGAACAAAAAAGATAATTACATGTTAAGATAATATAAAGATAAATATGACAGTTATATTACAATAACAAAACGAATAAAAAGATAATTACATGTTAAGATAATATGAAGATAAATATTATGACTGAGATATATTACAATAACAAAACGAATAAAAAAGATAATTACATGTTTAGATAATTTGAAGATAAATATTATGACTGAGATATATTACAATAACAAAACGAATAAAAAAGATAATTACATGTTAAGATAATATGAAGATAAATATTATGACTGAGATATATTACAATAACAAAACGAACAAAAAAGATAATTACATGTTAAGATAATATTAAGATAAATATGACTGAGATATATTACAATAACAAAACGAATAAAAAAGATACATGTTAAGATAATATGAAGATAAATATTATGACTGAGATATATTGCAATAACAAAACGAATAAATAAGATATTTACATGTTAAGATAATATGAAGATAAATATTATGACTGAGATATATCACAATAACAAAATGAATAAAAAAGATATTTACATGTTAAGATAATATAAAGATAAATATTATGACTGAGATATATTACAATAACAAGACGAATAAAAAGATAATTACATGTTAAGATAATTTGAAGATAAATATTATGACTGAGATATATTACAATAACAAAACGAACAAAAAAGATAATTACATGTTAAGATAATATGAAGATAAATATTGTGACTGAGATATATCACAATAACAAAACGAACAAAAAAGATAATTACATGTTAAGATAATATAAAGATAAATATGACAGTTATATTACAATAACAAAACGAATAAAAAGATAATTACATGTTAAGATAATATGAAGATAAATATTATGACTGAGATATATTACAATAACAAAACGAATAAAAAAGATAATTACATGTTAAGATAATTTGAAGATAAATATTATGACTGAGATATATTACAATAACAAAACGAATAAAAAAGATAATTACATGTTCAGATAATATAAAGATAAATATTATGACCGAGATATATTACAATAACAAAACGAATAAAAAAGATAATTACATGTTAAGATAATTTGAAGATAAATATTATGACAGTTATATTACAATAACAAAACGAATAAAAAGATAATTACATGTTAAGATAATTTGAAGATAAATATTATGACTGAGATATATTACAATAATAAAACGAACAAAAAGATAATTACATGTTAAGATAATTTGAAGATAAATATTATGACTGAGATATATCACAATAACAAAACGAACAAAAAAGATAATTACATGTTAAGATAATATGAAGATAAATATTATGACTGAGATATATCACAATAACAAAACGAACAAAAAAGATAATTACATGTTAAGATAATATGAAGATAAATAGTATTACTGATATATATCACAATAACAAAACGAACAAAAAAGATAATTACATGTTAAGATAATATGAAGATAAATATTATGACTGAGATATATCACAATAACAAAACGAACAAAAAAGATAATTACATGTTAAGATAATTTGAAGATAAATATTATGACAGATATATTACAATAACAAAACGAATACAAAAGATAATTACATGTTAAGATAATTTGAAGATAAATATTATGACTGAGATGTATTACAATAACAAAACGAATAAAAAAGATATTTACATGTTAAGATAATATGGAGATTAATATTATGACTGAGATATATTACAATAATAAAACGAACAAAAAGATAATTACATGTTAAGATAATTTGAAGATAAATATTATGACTGAGATATATTACAATAACAAAACGAACAAAAAAGATAATTACATGTTAAGATAATATGAAGATAAATATTATGACTGAGATATATCACAATAACAAAACGAACAAAAAAGATAATTACATGTTAAGATAATATAAAGATAAATATGACAGTTATATTACAATAACAAAACGAATAAAAAGATAATTACATGTTAAGATAATATGAAGATAAATATTATGACTGAGATATATTACAATAACAAAACGAATAAAAAAGATAATTACATGTTTAGATAATTTGAAGATAAATATTATGACTGAGATATATTACAATAACAAAACGAATAAAAAAGATAATTACATGTTAAGATAATATGAAGATAAATATTATGACTGAGATATATCACAATAACAAAACGAACAAAAAAGATAATTACATGTTAAGATAATATAAAGATAAATATGACAGTTATATTACAATAACAAAACGAATAAAAAGATAATTACATGTTAAGATAATATGAAGATAAATATTATGACTGAGATATATTACAATAACAAAACGAATAAAAAAGATAATTACATGTTTAGATAATTTGAAGATAAATATTATGACTGAGATATATTACAATAACAAAACGAATTAAAAAGATAATTACATGTTAAGATAATATGAAGATAAATATTATGACTGAGATATATTACAATAACAAAACGAACAAAAAAGATATTTACATGTTAAGATAATATTAAGATAAATATGACTGAGATATATTACAATAACAAAACGAATAAAAAAGATACATGTTAAGATAATATGAAGATAAATATTATGACTAAGATATATCACAATAACAAAATGAATAAAAAAGATATTTACATGTTAAGATAATATAAAGATAAATATTATGACTGAGATATATTACAATAACAAAACGAATAAAAAGATAATTACATGTTAAGATAATTTGAAGATAAATATTATGACTGAGATATATTACAATAACAAAACGAACAAAAAAGATAATTACATGTTAAGATAATATGAAGATAAATATTATGACTGAGATATATCACAATAACAAAACGAACAAAAAAGATAATTACATGTTAAGATAATATAAAGATAAATATGACAGTTATATTACAATAACAAAACGAATAAAAAGATAATTACATGTTAAGATAATATGAAGATAAATATTATGACTGAGATATATTACAATAACAAAACGAATAAAAAAGATAATTACATGTTAAGATAATTTGAAGATAAATATTATGACTGAGATATATTACAATAACAAAACGAATAAAAAAGATAATTACATGTTAAGATAATATAAAGATAAATATTATGACCGAGATATATTACAATAACAAAACGAATAAAAAAGATAATTAAATCTTAAGATAATTTGAAGATAAATATTATGACAGTTATATTACAATAACAAAACGAATAAAAAGATACTTACATGTTAAGATAATATTAAGATAAATATTATGACTGAGATATATTACAATAACAAAACGAACAAAAAAGATATTTACATGTTAAGATAATATGAAGATAAATATGACTGAGATATATCACAATAACAAAACGAATAAAAAAGATAATTACATGTTAAGATAATATGAAGATAAATATTATGACTGAGATATATCACAATAACAAAACGAGTAAAAAAGATATTTACATGTTAAGATAATATAAAGATAAATATTATGACTGAGATATATTACAATAACAAAACGAATAAAAAAGATAATTACATGTTAAGATAATATAAAGATAAATATTATGACCGAGATATATTACAATAACAAAACGAATAAAAAAGATAATTACATGTTAAGATAATTTGAAGATAAATATTATGACAGTTATATTACAATAACAAAACGAATAAAAAGATAATTACATGTTAAGATAATTTGAAGATAAATATTATGACAGTTATATTACAATAACAAAACGAATAAAAAGATAATTACATGTTAAGATAATATGAAGATAAATATTATGACTGAGATATATCACAATAACAAAACGAATAAAAAAGATATTTACATGTTAAGATAATATAAAGATAAATATTATGACTGAGATATATTACAATAACAAAACGAATACAAAAGATAATTACATGTTAAGATTATTTGAAGATAAATATTATGACTGAGATATAGTACATAACAAAACGAATAAAATAGATAATTACATGTTAAGATAATATTAAGATAAATATGACTGAGATATATTACAATAACAAAACGAATAAAAAAGATACTTACATGTTAAGATAATATGAAGATAAATATTATGACTGAGATATATTGCAATAACAAAACGAATAAAAAAGATAATTACGTGTTAAGATAATTTGAAGATAAATATTATGACTGAGATATATTACAATAACAAAACGAATACAAAAGATAATTACATGTTAAGATAATTTGAAGATAAATATTATGACTGAGATATATTACAATCACAAAACGAATAAAAAAGATATTTACATGTTAAGATAATATGGAGATTAATATTATGACTGAGATATATTACAATAATAAAACGAACAAAAAGATAATTACATGTTAAGATAATTTGAAGATAAATATTATGACTGAGATATATTACAATAACAAAACGAATAAAAAAGATACTTACATGTTAAGATAATATGAAGATAAATATTATGACTGAGATATATCAAAATAACAAAACGAACAAAAAAGATAATTTCATGTTAAGATAATATAAAGATAAATATTATGACCGAGATATATTACAATAAGAAAACGAATAAAAAAGATAATTACATGTTAAGATAATTTGAAGATAAATATTATGACAGTTATATTACAATAACAAAACGAATAAAAAGATAATTACATGTTAAGATAATATGAAGATAAATATTATGACTGAGATATATCACAATAACAAAACGAATAAAAAAGATATTTACATGTTAAGATAATATAAAGATAAATATTATGACTGAGATATATTACAATAAAATAAACGAACAAAAAAGATAATTACATGTTAAGATAACATGAAGATAAATATTATGACTGAGATATATTACAAAATTAAAACGAATAAAAAAGATTATTACATGTTAAGATTATTTGAAGATAAATATTATGACAGTTATATTACAATAACAAAACGAATAAAAAGATAATTACATGTTAAGATAATATTAAGATAAATATTATGACTGAGATATATCACAATAACAAAACGAATAAAAAAGATATTTACATGTTAAGATAATATAAAGATAAATATTATGACTGAGATATATTACAATAACAAAACGAACAAAAAAGATAATTACATGTTAAGATAATATTAAGATAAATATGACTGAGATATATTACAATAACAAAACGAATAAAAAAGATACATGTTAAGATAATATGAAGATAAATATTATGACTGAGATATATCACAATAACAAAACGAACAAAAAAGATAATTACATGTTAAGATAATATAAAGATAAATATTATGACCGAGATATATTACAATAACAAAACGAATAAAAAAGATAATTACATGTTAAGATAATTTGAAGATAAATATTATGACAGTTATATTACAATAACAAAACGAATAAAAAGATAATTACATGTTAAGATAATATTAAGATAAATATTATGACTGAGATATATTACAATAACAAAACGAACAAAAAAGATAATTACATGTTAAGATAATATTAAGATAAATATGACTGAGATATATTACAATAACAAAACGAATAAAAAAGATAATTACATGTTAAGATAATATGAAGATAAATATTATGACTGAGATATATCACAATAACAAAACGAATAAAAAAGATATTTACATGTTAAGATAATATAAAGATAAATATTATGACTGAGATATATTACAATAACAAAACGAATAAAAAAGATAATTACATGTTAAAATAATTTGAAGATAAATATGACTGAGATATATTACAATAACAAAACGAACAAAAAAGATAATTACATGTTAAGATAATTTGAAGATAAATATGACTGAGATATATTACAATAACAAAACGAACAAAAAAGTTAATTACATGTTCAGATAATTTGAAGATAAATATGACTGAGATATATTACAATAACAAAACGAACAAAAAAGATAATTACATGTTCAGATAATTTGAAGATAAATATGACTGAGATATATTACAATAACAAAACGAACAAAAAAGATAATTACATGTTAAGATAATATGAAGATAAATATTATGACTGAGATATATTACAAAATTAAAACGAATAAAAAAGATAATTACATGTTAAGATAATTTGAAGATAAAATGACTATTACGAATGAGATATATTACAATAGCAAAACGAATAAAAAAATAATAAATTACATGTTAAAATAATTTTAAAATAAAATAATTACGAATGAGATATATTACAATAACAAAACAAACAAAAAGATAAAAAATTACACGATGAACTAACTGTCTTCTAAATAATATTTATGATTCATATAAAATGAATAAAAATTTATCCGTTTAAAAACATGTAAGATGTAATAAAAACGTTAAAAATATTTTTAAGGTGCATTTAAAAGTAGTTTGAATAAGTGAGATCAAGAGACTTTAATCTTTATTTAAATGACATACACATAAACTGTTATGCTAAGATAATATGAAGATAAAATAAATATTACGAATGAGATATATTACAATAAACAAAATGAATATAAAATAATAAATTACATGTTAACTATCCTCTAAATAATTTTTATGATTCATATAAAATGAATAAAAATTCATCGGTTTAAAAATATGTAAGATGTAATAAAAACGTTAAAAATATTTTTAAGGTGCATTTAAAAGTAGTTTGAATAAGTGAGATCAAGAGACTCATGAATTAAATCTTTATTTAAATGACAAACACAGAATTAGAATATTAGCTTTTTGTTTACTTTATATGATGTCTGAATGCAACTCCAAATATTTTTATCACATTTATTTTACCATATAACTAAATAAATAATACTCTTCAATGTAATCCACATAAACATGTCACTTGCAATTTACCTTCTAATGTTGTATTACAACTCATGTCTCTTCAATAAACCACTATTTCGATTTTGAAGATATACTCAATTACTAAACACGGCGTATTATGAATGAAATTATTACTAAACACGGCATATTATGAATGAAATTATTACTAAACACGGCATATTATGAATGAAATTATTACTAAACACGGCATATTATGAATGAAATTATTACTAAACACGGCATATTATGAATATAATTATTACTAAACACGGCATATTATGAATGAAATTATTACTAAACACGGCATATTATGAATGAAATTATTACTAAACACGGCATATTATGAATGAAATTATTACTAAACACGGCATATTATGAATGAAATTATTACTAAACACGGCATATTATGAATGAAATTATTACTAAACACGGCATATTATGAATGAAATTATTACTAAACACGGCATATTATGAATGAAATTATTACTAAACACGGCATATTATGAATGAAATTATTACTAAACACGGCATATTATGAATGAAATTATTACTAAACACGGCATATTATGAATGAAATTATTACTAAACACGGCATATTATGAATGAAATTATTACTAAACACGGCATATTATGAATGAAATTATTACTAAACACGGCATATTATGAATGAAATTATTACTAAACACGGCATATTATGAATGAAATTATTACTAAACACGGCATATTATGAATGAAATTATTACTAAAAACGGCATATTATGAATGAAATTATTACTAAACACGGCATATTATGAATGAAATATATTACAAAAACAAAATGAATAAAAAGATAATAACTTACGTGTTAAGATAACTATTATTGTGTTTATCGATATCCCCATTGTAACTTCTATTTAAAGACATACTCCCGGGTTTCAAACTCTTTAGTTTTACGGAAACCCTGAACATTCCAACCTTTTCATACAAACAAAACATTCATTCCATCGTTCATATATGAACTTTTCTCATTTTTCTACTAACAGAAAAATTAATCAGTTTAGTCTAAATAAAACGACTTAATGAATCTAGATTTGATATAAGAAATAGACGTTCGACTTATTATAAATAGATGTTAGACGCCACACCTGACCTGACCTCTAAAGACAAAACTATAAAAAATCAGAAATTGTATTCTTATGTCAAGACATCGGATTGAACGATGAATCAATTATCCAGTGTTGTGGCACTATATCTCCGTGCCATGGTTGTTAACACATTCTTCTGCATGGTCAGGTTGTAATTTGCCATCGGCGGAGGCGTACACAGAAAAATGCAACCTTTCTTTGATCGACCTCTTTTTCATCCGGACAGCATGGGATAAGCACGCATTATTTTCCCTTTCTGTAAACGGGAGGGCTGGCACTCCTTCCCTCAACATTAGGTAAGGTAGGTTAGTTAGTTTTGAAGAGCCTACTGTTAAGTTTTAATTGTAAAAATTAATTATACTTTGTATATTGTAATATATATTTTTGTAAAATAAATAGGTAATATTATATAATATATATTGTGTCGTGTGCCGTTATTTATTTGTGTCTGCCATAAATGTCTTAAGTCGAAAGGCGTTCATGAAGACGAAAAAATAAGATTCCAACCAGGGTGAAGATGTCATCTTGAGAGAATGAAGGAGCCACACACCCACATCCAACATCTCAGGCTTTTTCCTTGATACCCAGACTCTAATGACTGGCCCATCTTCACATCATCATGGGGCCGTTTCTAAGACATTTAGTTTAACACGTGTGTCGGTCACAAACCAGTGACTGGCTGATCGTGTTATAGTGTTTTCTAGGTTGTTTGGTTCAAGACGAGGGTTCGCCTTTTATTTTGAATAGAAGAAGCAAAAATCGTTCAATCTGGGTGCTGGTCGCCTGGAAGGTCGCACGTCACTGGAGGCAAGGTCTAAAGGTCCGGACTAGTATTCTGGATGTAGTGTGGTTTTACTTTTTTAACGGTAAATTGTTAGGTACAAAGTTTTTTCCAATACTTTTTTCAGTTAACTTGGGGGGGGGGGGCGGTCCACAAAAATGTTTAATATATGGTTTAAATAAAAAACGTAAAAAAATCTTAGGTTAAAGTACAGGAAAAAGTTTGTTTTTGTTTTTTCAAGAAAACTGAATATTTTATTCTTTTACGTCTTTTCATTTCCGATGGAAGAACTTTCTCGAGATGAGGATATTTCGGTCGATTGGTGAATGGCCATTGACGGCAATGTTTGCTGTTTTAAGTAAGCATTTGTGTTTATAATTCTTGCACCTCATTTTTTTTGGACAGCAGTTTTTCTCCTGACAATATGAGATTGTCTGTATCGGTGTTTTCACTTCTTTTTCTAACATGCATAGACTTGTTTCCGGGCCTGTCATTTTCAGTTTGGCGAGTTTGAAACTATATTTGTTTGTTAGCTTCGAATTCGAAAGTTGACTGCGTCTATTTCTATAGCACATTTTTCACTGGTTAATCAGCCAATCAATCACAAAATATAAATAATCAGAACCCCCCTTATATAATTCTTATATAATTCCTGTTCCTCTCACTCCGCTAGAATATTAGAACATGGTTTACTCCTTCCCCGATAACATATTAGCTGTTTTGCCCCCCCCCACCACTGGTATATGATTACCTGTTTCGCCCCCCCCCCCCATCCACTGCTGGCAGATGACAACCTGTTAAAACCTTCACAATTCCAAAAAAGCCCTCAAAACATTTATTTTCATTGAACTAATGTTTACACAATTCACTTCAGATTAATGTTTACACAGTTTCCCTTTTGTAAATTTTAATTAAACAAATTCTGTTCAATAATTTGAATAATTAGGATAATAATCTGAATGTAATTATGCAAACGCAAATATGAAACAAAAAAAACATTATTTAAAAAAAAAACGTATTATTCAAATTATAAAGGACCTTAAATTGGCTACACATAATAAATTTAAATTTAAACACCTGAAAATTTCATGAAAAATCATTTTTATTTACTTTTTTGTTGGTTAAGTCCAAATTTTCGCCAAATAATATGGCTGTATCAAAGAGAGGATAATCCGATGTAGTTTTCTTTTCGTCATAATGTTATTATTAAGAGGTCGATCCTCTTGAAGAAAATACGTCTTGTGTCGCCGCTTTTTGAAATTCTTGAGTGTAATCACTCGGCCTAAGCGCAAAATTTAAGAAATGGAAAATCACTCATTTTAGAAAACATTTTTTTATAAATTTAAATGAGAACATTTGAAAACATGAATAGGTTAAGAAATGAAAAAATCATTTTTATTTACTTGTTGTTATTTCTGAATTTTCACAAAATACATGGCTTTATCAAGGAGAGGGTAGTCCGATGCACTTTTCTGTGGCGAATTTTCCTTGTGCTGGGCTTGAAACAAGGTCTGGAAGCACTAATGTGCGTCCTATCTCTCCAACTGCCCGAATGCCAATGCCTAAAAATGCAAACCCGCCCCCTATGCGGTATTCTGCCGCTTTAAATACGAAGCAGGGGGTACAACGTGGAATCACGTTCACATGTGAATCACGCATGCCTAAGAATTAGAAGATGGCACAGCAGACGCCCAGAGAGGCAGACCCTTACATAATTTCTCACATATTCCTGTCTTAAGACACAAAAAAGAAAAAGGAGTCTTGGAATATATTTCCGTTTTCTTTTTTCCAGAATACAAGCCCCTAGGAAACTGCCTTAAAGATCATCTCATTTAAACCCTCACTAGTCTCACTTACCAGCCGACACAAGATATCCCCCCGCTAGTCTCGCTTATCAGCCGATGCAAGATATACACCTGCTAGTCTCGCTTTCCAGCTGATGCAAGATATCCCCCGCTAGTCTCGCTTACCAGTCGACATAAGATATCTCACCACTCACCGCTAGTCTCGGTTACCAGCCAACACAAGATATCCCCCCGCCTAAGCACACCGAATTTAATTTTAAATTTCTCCTTAAAAACAGAGGCAGACGCTTACATAATTTCTCCCACTTCATAATGTTATTATTAAGCGGTCGAGATTCCCAAAGGTTAAAAACGTCTTTTACCCGTGCTTTTTGAAATCCATGTGTGTAATCGCTCGCTGTAAGCAAGAAATTTAAGAAATTGGTTGTTAATAATGTGTGAATCCTTTTAAAAATAGTTTTACTTTTAAAAAGATGTATTTTAATAATAATAATTTTAAAAAGATGTATTTTAATAATAATATTTTAATAAGATGTATTTTAATAATAATATTTTAAAAAGATGTATTTTAATAATAATATTTTTAAAAAGATGTATTTTAATAAAAATATTTTAATAAGATGTATTTTAATAATAATAATTTTAAAAAGATGTATTTTAATAATAATATTTTTAAAAAGATGTATTTTAATAATAATATTTTTAAAAAGATGTATTTTAATAATAATAATTTTAAAAAGATGTATTTTAATAATAATAATTTTAAAAAGATGTATTTTAATAATAATAATTTTAAAAAGATGTATTTTAATAATAATAATTTTAAAAAGATGTATTTTAATAATAATTTTAAAAAGATGTATTTTAATAATAATAATTTTAAAAAGATGTATTTTAATAATAATATTTTAAAAAGATGTATTTTAATAATAATATTTTAAAAAGATGTATTTTAATAATAATATTTTAAAAAGATGTATTTTAATAATAATATTTTAAAAAGATGTATTTTAATAATAATAATTTTAAAAAGATGTATTTTAATAATAATAATTTTAAAAAGATGTATTTTAATAATAATAATTTTAAAAAGATGTATTTTAATAATAATAATTTAAAAAAATGTATTTTAATAATAATATTTTAAAAAGATGTATTTTAATAATAATAATTTTAATAAGGCTATAACTTTATTTTTGTGAGAGAACTATCGCAAAACATCAAGTTAGTTGAAAATTTACAAACATATTTTTTCAAACTTTTTTTTAGCAAAGTTATCAATAACTATAAAAATCCACTCTATCGACAAGTTCCCTCTCTATGGAGAGGATGGCCAAGTTTGTAAGCCTTGTCTGGCTCATTTTTGATCGAAGGTAGTTTTTTTATGTTTTTAGTTTTGAGAAAGAGTGCTCACAACTGGCAACGCTAATAGCTCGGTAAAGAAAAATGTGCAACAAGATCACAATATTAGGTACGGAATCTCCAAGGTGTATAAAGCTCAAAAGTTTAAGAGGTCAAATGATTTTGTCTTTTCCTGAATACTGTAATCTCTTATTTCCGGCAAAGAATTTATCTTTTTCTATATCGTCGTCAACTTCACCAAGATGACAATCATAATTGTCATCTAGCAGATTTGACGGTGTTAGAAAAACGTATTTACTTGCAAGATTGTGAACTTGTTGAAATCTGCAAGATATTTCTTCAATCAACCTGTTTATGACAGACAACATTTCCCGTCTCAACTCAGTATCATACCCCCAGTGCTGCATCAATCAAGCGTTCACCATTCGTTTCTTTTTGCAGGTACGATGCTCCATGCTTATACCCATTTCATAGCAGAATATTGTTTGACTCATCTATTGCAGTGTCCACCATCTTTTCTCTATTCTGAAGAAGCTAATCTCTCAACGTCGTCAGCCTTACAAAACTTTATTGCAGATCCATCCTCTTTTCTTGAAGATACTTCTGGGCATCATTGATTTCTGAGAGAATAGTTTTCCAAAGGCTCAAAAATAAAAGTAACGGAAACGACAATACCGAGTTGAGAATTAAAGATGAATCTGATCTTGTGGTTGCATTTCCCCTTCTTTGAGCTGTTCATTGACAGTGTTGATACATCAAAAATTGTCAATGTTAATTTACGAAGTAACATTATCAACATTACTAACATCAACTTCATGTTCAGTTTCAGCATTGTTTTCGACTTTCGTTTCGGCCATTTCGGCCACAGAAGTCTTTTCCCTGAATTTCAACAGCGTGCCGTTATTCTTTTTTGCTTCATCTTCTTTTGCTTTTAGCTTTTCACGGAATGCCGCACCATTCTCCTTCATTCTCTTCCCTACGGTACCTTCTTTGAAAATTCACGCAAATATTCTGAAAAAAATGTAAATTTCTATTTTAAAATAGCTCGGCTTTTCTCTACATAAGTAATTTCTTGTGTTCTTACGGGGAAAGAGTCCTTCATTTTATTTTCTATTTTAAATGTTATAAATGTTTTTGACCAATTTTCCATTCTGTTGAGTATTTGATTTTCTATTTTTCAGCAGTTCAGTTTTCAAACACTTGCGCGAAAACGAAGCTCTTTGCGCCTACCTCAGAAAGATGAAGAGGGGGGCATGTTTCGACTTTTTGAATTTTTACGACTCTTTAAAGTTAATATTTAAAGTGAAATAAAGAGCGTTTAAAACTACTTAAACACCAATAAACGATTCAGTTAGGTTGCAAAGAAACTTTTTTAGCCAATGGGAACATTTATTTGTTGTATATTTGATTGGTTTAACACTTTTTCGAATCTCTGTATTTTAAAGCAAATCCACAAAATAATTAAAATCCTATTACCAGAATTAATTCATCATAATCAATTTTGGTTTAATCATAAATGTTTCTACAGTTCCAAAATTACGTAATTTCCTGTTGTTAATTTTCCGTTGTATCATTTATTTATTAGTGATGTTTGAAAGCATTTTTCTTGATAAAATGTTTTGGTTAATTTTTTAACATTTTTTTTAAACATATAAAACAACTGCTTTCTTTGAAAGATTACCTAGAGAATTTATGCAACTGTTTTAAAATCTTTATTTTAAATATAAAATAAATGTACATCGTATTTTAATGTTATTATCATTTTAGTTTTTTGTGATAATTTAAAAACAATATTTATCATTAGTACAAATAATGAAAATTTGATAAATAATGAATTTAAAACAATTGGTTTTAGAATTATAAATTAGGGGTACATTTTTCCGATTCCGATACCTACAAAAGTTCCGATTTTTTACAACATTTTCGGTATAAAATCTGATTTTTTTCTAGCTTTTGTTTATTTTTTCTATTTTCTACTTTTAACCTGAAAGTACCGCCCCTGAGATTTGCTGCTCATAAAATAGGGACACATTTTTCCGATTCCGATACCTACAAAAGTTTCGATTTTTTTACAACATTTTCGGTATAAAATTACAAATTTTTTGTTAACTTTTTTAAATTCATTTTTTGCTTTTTTCTATGGTTACCATCTAAAAATGCCGCCCTCTGACATGGGTCATTCGTAAAATAGGGACACGTTTTTCTGATTCCGATACCTCCAAAGTTCCGAATTTTTAAGCAACATTTTCGGTAAAAATTCCAAATTTTTCTTAGCTTTTATTTATTTTTTTCTATTTTTACCCTCTAAAAATACCGCCCCGGACATGTGCCGCTCATAAAATAGGGACACATTTTTTCGATTCCAATACCTCCAAAAGTTCCGTTTTTTTAAACATTTCTGTATAAAATTTAAGATATTTTGTTTGCTTTTATTTATTTTTTCTATTTTCTATTTTACTTTCTCAAAATGCCGCCCCCTGACATGGGCTGCTTGTAAAATAGGGGCACATTTTTCTTTTTCCGATACCTGAAAATGTTCCGACTTTTTTTTTTACATTATCGGTAAAAAAGAAATCCGATTTTTTATTAGCTTATATACCTATATGCAACGTGCATACATATGTGTATGTGTCATGTTGTTTCGCATCTATGTTTATGTGTTTATGTAAATGTGTTTCTTGATATATAATGTTTTCTTATGTTTTGTTAATACACATCCTCAGTTGTTTTCTGTATGAACAAAAAAGACAAAATAAATGTATTACTCGTCTGTTAACTTTATTCAACTGAAAAATTAAGAAAACAAAGATTTACAAAACAATTGAAACTTTTAATAGGATTGACAATGGTTTATTATAGCAACCAGGGAAGAGCATGTGTTGTACTATATTGGTCTATATAGAGATATGTGCATACATATATGTGTGTCAGATTGTATAGAATCTATGTAACTGTGTTTCTTGATGTATGTATAATGTTTTTTTCTGTTTTGTTAATACACATCGTCGGGTGTTTTCTGGATTTGGATGTACACACATATTGATACTGTTCACAACTGCAACAAATGACGTATGTGAGACATTTCTTTTAACAAATGACGAATTGACATTTTTGTGGCACATTAAACAAAAGACAAAAATACCTTTCTCTTTGCTCCTCACTTTATAAGTGCTTCCCATCCTCCTTAAATAGAAAACACTATAACACCAAGTTTTATTTCATTTAATGCCAACTACTTCAGAGTTGCATGCAATTCTTTTTATGTTTAATATTGTTTCTAGTTGATCAATGTTTTAAGGATTTGTAAAGACAAAATCTGTATCCAGATCTTTGGCTAATCCACACTCTGATTCTGCCAACTCTGACTGATGCAACTATGAATGACTTGGTGAATATATGAATATTCGTTTTTTGTTCATTATTTACATCCCAACACAACATAGATTTATCAGAGATAGTAATCCTTGAATGTAAAAACACAGGCACATTTGCAATCAATCCAAGCAATGCTTAGATTTCTGTCACTTTTCAATAACGATCTTGTTAATCAACAACTGCTTTTTGATCCCAACACAATTTCTCCGATATTTTCTTCTCTTGAAGTACCTTCCAGAGGAGAATTATTAAAAGATGGTGTATACAAAGCATGTGTTGTACTATATTGGTCTATGTATATATATGTAACGTGCATAAAAAGATGCCAGGTGTATAGCGTCTATATAACTATTCTATGCTTTTCACTTCCTTCGGAGTTGCACATAATTCTTTTATGTTCTACATCGTTTCTTGTTTGTCCACCTGCTTTAAGGTTCACAAAGGCGAAATCTCTATTCTGCTGGCCAATCCACACTCTAATTTTGCTAACTGACTGATTTAATCTGACTCTTAAGTGAATATATATAACTCATTTCTTTTTTCATTCTCTTACACAACCAGTCATGTCATCTTATTGTTTATATTAAACCGTATTTTATTCCCCAGCTTTAAAAAATATTTGTAACAATTTTATGTAGATTAACTTGCATTCACACGTCCTTTGTTTATTTTTATGAACTAAATTTCAACTGCTATATTTTAATTTGTAACATTCTTTTATTGTTATATTTTATTTTTTTTACATTCTTCTCCATCGCCGCTGTCCGAGAGTCACGAAATTGAACAATGTTTTGTAATGAGAAAGTATATTCATCTGTATTGTTCCTATTTACAATGCCTCCCCACGGGACAGAGTTAGACACCAGGGTCGTTTTTTAACACGGAGAAAAGGAACAAAAATAAAAATTGTCTCAGTCGTGAAGGATTTCTCCTCCACTGACAGAGAACAAGAAATTGAAGTGGAGCATCTGAAAAACAGATACTACACTTTGATCTTGTCCCGGAGGAATATTGTAGTGTCTCACTCATTTTTTCTATAGAATGATATGAGTTTCTTCAGTCAGAATAGTGACAGGTAGTCTATGTCGAATTTTGCGACACTAGAATCGATCCAACTTTTACATTCCGGACGTTATTCTTGGCTCTGGCATTTCACCCTTGTTTTCATAACTTAGACTTATATCTAAGGTTCACTAATACTCTTGATTATTTTGATCAGTGTGAATTCTCATTGGTAATCAATCGAAGCCAAGATTCGAATTCTCTGCTGTTTTGTACAACCTTCATTAATGATCTTGTTAATCAACTGGTGGGAAAACACTTCCTCCTTCATCCTGATTGTTCTTTTTTAAGCTACACTTGAGACAATAATTGTTCATAGATGTTGTATGTAACCAGCTGAGTGAAGAACTTTTATATTCGTTTGTATTTGTTAAGAAACAGTGATTGACTTTTATGGTGATATGAGGATTGTATCGCCTTTTATTTGTCATGTTTTTGAAGCCTCATTAAAAATCAAAGGATTAGTGAAGCAACATCAGTAGTTGTTATAGTTATGTTAGCTTCTTCACCTAGAAATTTGGTAGATTGTCTATGCATCGATTTTCTCACACTAGAAATCAATCCAACGTTAACATTCTAGGCATTATTCCTCGCTCTAGCATTTCAACCTTGTTTTCATTACATTGTGATATATTTAATATCTACTTTATCTCTTGTTTGTTGAATGTTTTGTCTTGTGTAAATTCTCATTGGTAATCAATCCAAACAAAGATTAGAATTATCTGCCACTTTCTACAACCTTACTTGATTATCTTATTAATCACCAATTGGTTGTTATTGCAAAAATTCTTCACGTTGCTTGTTCTTTTTAAGTTATACTTCAGACAAAAATATTACACAGTGTTGTATGCAACCAGTTGTAGTAAAGAAATTCTTTATTGTAGTAAGACAGAATATTTGTCGGTATTTCTTAGGTAGTAATCACTGTTCTAGAGAAGAGTTTGCATCGCCTGTAATAAGACATGCTTGTGTTACCTACTTACTAATCAGCTAATTGATGACGTAAACTTAATAGTTTCTATGGAATGAGGATAGATTCTTCAATCAGAAATTTGGTTGGTATTCTATGCAAGGATTCCTGGTGCTAATATTTAGATTTTTGTTATATTGAGATATATTCAATATCTACTTGGTCTCTATTTTGTTCTATCTTATTTTATAATCATTTTCGTATAGCTGTTATACTTCAGACAATAATATTGCACAGATGTTGTATGCAACCAATTATAGCAAAAAACTTTTTATATTGTAGTAAGACAGGGTATTTTTCGGTATTTCTTAGGAAATAGTCCTTCACTTTTATATTGTAATAAAACCGAATATTTGCCTGTATTTGGTGATGATAAGTTTGTGTAACCTATTTACCAATCAGCAAAAACGTAATAGTTTCTATGGAATGAAGATAGCTTCTTCAATCAGAAATTTGGTAGGTGTTCTATGCAGGGATTCCGGGCGCTGATATTTAGATTCGTTTTTGTTATATTGAGATATATTCAATATTTACTTGGTCTCTTGTTTAATTGTTTTATTTTCTAATCATTTTCGTCAAGCTGTGATGATGAGGCATTTAGATTTGTTTTTGTTATGCTGAGATATATTCAGTATTTACTTGGTCTGTGGTTTGTTTAATATTCTAATCATTTTCGTCTAGCTGTGATGATGAGGCATTTAGATTTGTTTTTGTTATATTGAGATATATTCAATATTTACTTGGTCTCTTGTTTAATTGTTTTATTTTTTATTATTGTCGTCAAGCTGTGATGATGAGGCATTTAGATTTGTTTTTGTTATATTAAAATATATTCAATATTTACTTGGTCTCTTGTTTAATTGTTTTATTTTTTATTATTGTCGTCAAGCTGTGATGATGAGGCATTTAGATTTGTTTTTGTTATATTGAGATATATTCAAAATCTAGTGTTTCTTGTTTGTTTTATTTTCTAATCCTTTCCGTCTAGCTGTGATGATGAGGCATTTAGATTTGTTTTTGTTATATTGAGATATATTCAATATCTACATGGTCTCTTGTTTGATTGTTTTATTTTCTAATCATTTTCGTCAAGCTGTGATGATGAGGCATTTAGATCTTTGTTATATTGAGATATATTCAATATATATTTGGTCTCTTGTTTATTTTATTTTCAAATCACTTTCATCTGGCTGTGATGATGAGGCATTTAGATTTGTTTTTGTTATGCTGAGATATATTCAGTATTTACTTGGTCTGTGGTTTGTTTAATTTTTATAATCATTTTCGTCTAGCTGTGATGATGAGGCATTTCAAAGATTCTGGCATATCCTTGAGGCGCAATTGTTTGAATATATCTGGAACCTGTTCATTGGATAGTTTTTTTTTTAGTTTTTAAAACATTGACATTTCTTTTTTATTTTTCTTATCATTTTGTTTAAGCCAGACATTTAGACATCCTACCGATAGATTCACTATTTTATACATTTCAACCGTTTTAATATTTCTCTTTTGCACTAGGTTTCCCTGTTTTAATGTGGCTTTCCTTTTTTTGTTTTATTTTACTTCAGTTGGAGTCCTCAGAAATCAAATGGCCCACGATCCGTGACTAACACTTAACTCCATATGATATTCGAATGTTGCATTTAAGTTCATTATCTCTCAAGCACTTAGTGAGAGTTCTCCCGTTAGGTAGAAAAGTAACTTATCTTGCCTTTGATAACATTTATTTAATACTAGCAGGGCTACCCGGCGTTGCTCGGGACCGTATAAACAATGAAAAAACAAAAGCAGATATTGAATATATGTTTTATTCTTAGGGGAGAGGAATCTTTCATCTCTATGTATTATTTGTTTTATCTACCCTAGGACTGGTATTGTCCATGTTTTATCCCTAGCGTAGGTAATTTACAGCATGTATATGAAATTGTTTTACCTTAGGGAGAAGAGAACAGGTAATATACAACATAATGTGTCTATATTACATCCCTGGCAACGCCTAGAAACCAGCTAGAACATGTATTTCAGTCAATCTTTATTACATCCTGGGCTATGCACTAACGTTTCTTTTTTCAAAATAAGTATATCCACACACTTCACAAGAGTGAGGCTTTTCCCTTTTTTGTTTTATTTTACTTCAGTCGACGTTCTCAGAAATCAAGGGACCTACGACCTGGGGCTAACACTTGAAGTCTATATGAGATACATAGATATTCGAATGTTCCATTTAAGTTCTTTATCTTTCGAACACTGAGTTAGTAAAGAAGTTGAGAACATAATTTTCCTCTCCCCAATTAACCATTTTCATACATTGTAGTATATCTTTCATGTTGGTCTCTTGGTCTTACTGGATTCCAGGACAAGAATTTATCTAGTCTGGTGGAGTATCCAGCTTCGTGCTATTACTTGAGGTAATATCACTTGGAGAAGGTGCACCATTCCGCGGAAAGCTGTGGGGCCGTAGTGAGGAGATCTTATTTGGGCTGCGAATACTATGTGATTTTGAGGGTTTACTTCTATGGAAAAAGTATCCTCATGCCAGATTGTTCTGACAAACCCCTGTACAGAGAGACCTTAGATACTCGAGGATAATGTCTAGTAGGCATTCAAGCTCTCCCCTAAGGCATTCAAGTTGTCCCCGATGTGAGTTCTCATATGGATCACTAAATTTGATTTTTGCCTTTTTTTTATGAATTTTCTTCCTTTGAAGATTGTAACGCTGTGTATGAGGCAGCCAAACCAGCTGCCAACATTGCCCTACTTTTTATTGAAACCAACCGAGAGATCTTTTTAGTATCCTTGCTATTCCCTTA
The DNA here is from genome assembly GCF_053919585.1 of Euprymna scolopes. Classification (NCBI taxonomy): domain Eukaryota; kingdom Metazoa; phylum Mollusca; class Cephalopoda; order Sepiida; family Sepiolidae; genus Euprymna; species Euprymna scolopes. The sequence continues at coordinate 146,787,800 of NC_136527.1, forward strand.
ACCGCAATTGTCTGGATTTCTTTTGTTCTTGGTTCACCAGGAATATTAGTTACATAGGACTTCAGGTTCTCCCTGTAACACCTATGATAACTGGTATGATTGATATCTCCTTAAGATTTCTTTTCATATCATACACGAGACCTTGGTATTTGGTCTGTTTCTCTCTTTCAGCTCTGATTAGACCGTCATCGTTAGGATGAACACTCAAATCAAGGTTGAACTTTCTTTCAGTATGTTGCACTAAATTTGATTTGTCAGAACAATGACGCACATGACAAGAATGTGGCTTTCCCTTTTGTTTTATTTTACTTCAATCGAAGTTCTCAGAAATCAAGAGGCCCACAAATACAATACACTTGAACTCTATATAAGATACATAAATATTCGAATGTTCCATTTAAGTTCTGTATTTCTCCCCAATTAACCATTTTCATACATTGTAGTATATCTTTTATTTTGGTCTCTTAGTCTTACTGAATTCCAGGACATGAATTTATCTAGTCTGGTGAAGTATCCAGTTTCGTGCTCTTACTTGGGGTAACATCACTTGGAGAAGGTGCACCATTCCCTGTAAAAGCTAATATGGGTTAGTCATAGTTAGGAGATCTTATTTGGCCGTAGTGAGATCTTATTTGGGCTGCGAATACTATGTGATTTTGAATATTTGGTCAGGGTTTACTTTTATGGAAAAAGTATCCGCATGCCAGATTGTTCTGACAAACCCCTGTACAGAGAGACCTTAGATACTCGAAGACAGTGTCTAGTAGGCATTCAAGTTCTCTCCTCAGTATGAGTTCTCATATGTCTCACTAAATCTGATTTTGAAGTGGAAGAATATTTACAAACTTGAATATTTAAAAACAAAAGGAGAAATAAAATAAAACAAATAACATGAGACAGACAAAATAAACAAAAGGGAAAAGCAACAGAAGTAGTATCCCTTGTTCTATTATATAAAAAAAAAAATACTGATCTAAGGGGCGCAACTCCGTAAATTATTTCTGTTGTAAATTTTTCTTTTTTTTTTCTTATTGGGAGTTTGGTACGCGAAATATATATATACAAAAAAAAGAGAAAGGAAAAAGAAAAGGACTTATGAATTTATATTATCATCTTTTGAAATTTGTATATATTACCTATTCGTTCTTTGATTCTGTTCATTATATATAAAATAAAAAGATAAACACAAAAAAAGAATATATATGGTGGTTGTCACTTCTTGACAGAAGACCATCTTTCCCTTGCTTTATTTTTTGATTACTCATTCATTTTCATGTATTTTTTAAAGCATATGGCTTTTCTGCAGTATGTCTTCTCACAAGTTGATTTTACAGAACAAGAATATCCACAAACTTGACAAGAATATGGCTTTTCCCACGAATGATTTATCACATGGCTCACTAAACTCGATATTTTAGAGCAAAAATATTCACACATTTGGCAAGGATATGGCTTTTCCCCACCATAAGTTCTCATATGGTACACTAAATTTTATTTCTTAGCACAAGAATATCCACAAGAATGTGGCTTTTCCTTAGTATGAGTTCTTATATGGTTCACTAACGTTGATTTTGCGGAATAAGAATATCCACACACATCACAAGAATGTGGCTTTTCCCTAGTATGAGTTCTTATATGGTTCACTAACGTTGATTTTGCAGAATGAGAATATCCACACACATCACAAGAACGTGGCTTTTCCCCAGTATGAGTTCTCCACTAAGTTTGATTTTGTAGCACAAGAATATCCACACACATCACAAGGATGTGGCTTTTCTCTCTTTTTTGTTTTATTTTACTTCAGTCGAAGTTCTCAGAAATCAAGGGGCCAACGACCTGGGGCTAACACTTGAAGTGAGATTTAATATGTCTCACTAAATGCGATTTTTGAGAGCAAGAATATTCACATTTGGCAAGAATATGGCTTTTCCCCAGTATGAGTTCTCATATGGTTCACTAAGCTTGATTTTTTAGCACAAGAATATCCACAAACTTCACAAGAATGTGGGTTTTCCCCAGTATGAGTTCTCATATGGTTCACTAAGCTTGATTTTTTAGCACAAGAATATCCACAAACTTCACAAGAATGTGGCTTTTCCCCAGTATGAGTTCTCATATGGTTCACTAAGCTTGATTTTTTAGCACAAGAATATCCACAAACTTCACAAGAATGTGGCTTTTCCCCAGTATGAGTTCTCATATGGTTCACTAAGCTTGATTTTTTAGCACAAGAATATCCACAAACTTCACAAGAATGTGGCTTTTCCCCAGTATGAGTTCTCATATGATTCAGTAAATTCGATCTTTGAGAACAAGAATATTCACACATTTCACAAGAATATGGCTTTTCCCCAGTGTGAGTTTTCATATGGTTCACTAACGTTGATTTTGCAGAACAAGAATATCCACACACATCACAAGAATGTGGCTTTTCCCCAGTGTGAGTTCTCATATGGTTCACTAAGTTCGATTTTTTAGCACAAGAATATCCACACACTTTACAAGAATGTGGCTTTTCCCCTGTGTGAGTTCTCATATGGATCACTAACGTTGATTTTACAGAACAAGAATATCCACACACATCACAAGAATGTGGCTTTTCTCCAGAGTGAGTTCTAAAATGTTTCACTAACGTTGATTTTGCAGAACAAGAATATCTACACACATCACAAGAATGTGGCTTTTCCCCAGTGTGAGTTCTCATATGGATCAATAGCGTTGATTTTTCAGAACAAGAATATCCACACACATTACAAGAATGTGGCTTTTCCCCAGAATGACATTTAATATGTCTCACTAAATTCGATTTTTGAGAGCAAGAATATTCACACATTTGGCAAGAATATGGCTTTTCTCCAGAGTGAGTTCTAAAATGTTTCACTAACGTTGATTTTGCAGAACAAGAATATCCACACACATCACAAGAATGTGGCTTTTCCCCAGTGTAAGTTCTCATATTGGCCAGTAAAGTTTATGATACACTTTACAAAAATGTGAGTTCCTATATGTCTTACTCAATCATATCTGACAAAACGATTATATCCACACACACACACACATTCTTTTTTATTTGAATTATCTTATTCATTTTTCAAGATAGAGATGCGGCACTATACAGATGACAAACATGCTCTTATTACTTCATATATTTCAACCAAGATATCCTTTTAAAATGCTATCTGAAAATTTAGCGTTTTGTAAGGTGTTACTTTTCTAAAAGATATTTTAGAGCTATAGTTTCCGATATTACAGCAATAGTTTTCGGTATTAAAGAAAACAAGGATTTTTTTAAAGTCACATACTTTTCTAATATTTGCACATTACACACATTTTTATAAATTCATTGTATTCCCTTCAAGTCGTTTTGTTTTCACCAATGTTTAGCAAAATTCATTAAATAGTATTGCCCAGTATAATAAATTGTCTCACAGATGCCGCTGTTGTGTTCCAAATAAATTATAAACTGTTTACAGCTTAATATTTAAAGATCATGATCTTCCATTAAAATTGAAATAGGGTTCAATCAGGAACATCTGTAAAAAATAATGAAGTATATAAGTCTCATCACAGAAATGACTATATTTTCTAACTTGACAGAGATTAAGTCGATACAAGTGTTGCTCAATGTATTATCTAGTTAAAATATTGTTTTGCTATGATTTTCATCATAATGAGAACAGATATATTTATATATATATATATATATATATATACAAAAATGTAATTCTTGGTTCGTTCAAAGTTTATACAACCACATTTCTACATTACCAATTTAATTGAAATTTTCAGAAAATCTATCTGTAAAGTCAATGAATGTTTGCATGTCATTAAAATAATTTTACATTGCGAATTATAAAAATTTTAATTAAAATATAAATATTTTTCGAATTTGTTTCTGCGAGACTACCTCGGTTTTATTTCTGGTAACTTCCATTTCAACTACTCTCGAATTACAAGATCAGTAAAAAAAAAAAAACTTACTCCTGCAGAGAGTGATCCATGCTGAAATAATAAACTATTCTTAACATGGGGAGGGGAGGGTGTTTTGTACCTATTCTGTACTTTAACCTTACAATTGAATAAAAAACATATCATAAGACTTTAATTAAATGTGGAAATACGATTTAAAAAATAGCGTGGATCACTCTCTGCATTAGCACAAAAAAATCCCATATTTTAAAAATTTAAATTCATTTATGTACTTACAAAATTTTTAAATTTAAAATTCCTTTATTTATGTGAAGGCTTTTCACTCATGAAATATTACGTTTTAATTGTTTAGTTTCTTTCACGGCAATATTTACATAAAAAAGTTTGTTTTAACTTTTTCTAAACTGTTTCATTTTTACAACATGCCTCAACGTATGGGGTGTTCATTCCGAAAGGCGTTTTAACATGGGGAAGTTAGGGTGGGGTGAGTCGTAAAATTAACGAAGTTGCTATCTATTATTTATTGCAAAAATTGCTTGAAATTTATTTGACAAAAAAAATTACATTTTGGTACTCCTTGGGCGTTGAGTTACATGGCGCCCAGCAGAAAAAAAATAATAGTCGCTCCCTTAGTCCCCCACCCACCCCACACATAACATCTTTTATTTGCTGACATTGCCGTAACTAAACGATTATTTGTCACATTTACAAACATTTATTTATTTTGAAAAAGTTGCACTTTTTATGAATATAAAAAGAAAAATGGGTACTCATGCAGAGAGTGATCCATGCTGAAATAATAACGTTATTATTTAAAAAGCCATTTTTAACATGGGGAACAGAGGGTGTTTTGTACTTATTCTGCACTGTAACCTTGCAATTGAATAAAAAAAAAGATAAAACTTTAATTAAACGTGGAAATACGATTAAAAAAATAGCGCAGTTCACCCTCTGCATTAGCACCGAAAAATGTTACTAAACATTTATTAATAATTTCTCACTTTTACAAACATTTGATTTTAAATTTCTTTTTAAATGACAACTTTTATCGACTTTTTTTTAAATAGTATTTGCGGATGGGTATGTTAACAAATATCAGTTAAATTTTGTAAATATTCCCCCCAAAATGGTGTTTATCCTGAAATCCATTGTTAACATGGAGAGGTTGATGGTGTTTATTCTGAAAGCCGTTCTTAACATTTGTGGAGGTGGACCTAATGTAAAAAAAAATAAATAAATAAATTAAAAAAAACTAAATCATTTACTGATAACTTCTCACTTTTACAAATATTTTTAATTTACATGCGCGGATGAACAATTTGTTGAATAGTGCGAAAACAAAACGTTTTTGTAATAAACTTCGGGATAAGTTTTTGGATAAATATTTACATTTAGGTCCACCTCGAAAATTTTCTTTTTTAAATGACGACTTTTATTGATAAATAAATTTACTTCTCCGCAACTTTTATTGATAAATAAATCTACTTTTCTGCAATGGGCACTGAACCCCTCCTTTTTTTTAAAAACTATTTTCAGGTGGGTATGCTGACAACAAATATCAGTTAAATTTTGCAAATAGTCCCCCTCCTCCAAAAGTGGTGTTTATTCTCGAAGCTGTCCTTACGATGAGAAGGCTGGGGGTGATTATAAGGTGGACCTAATCTAAAAAAAAAACAAAACAAGTTTTTTAAATGATTAAAATAATTTCTCACTTTTACAAACATTTTTACATGCGCACATCAGCAACTATTTTTTTATTAACTTTTTTAAAACTTTTTTTATTTAAAAGTTAGTAAATTTCAATGAATAGAATAATAAATCATTTATCATTAATATGTGTTTTTGGTTTTGTGTTGAATGAAACTTTTTTTCTCATTACAACAATAATGAACCAATTTAAATCTTCCAGCATGCGTTTAAGGGTTACGAAATTATCAATAAATCGTTTAATCACTAAGCCAACGTCAGTAAATAAAAAAAATGTTACATGCGCATGCATTAGCCTTGACTAGGGGGTGCTAAGAGAGTGACCATTAAATAATTATGCTGGTCGCCATGGAACTCAACGCCCAAGGAGTACCTAAAGTTGCACTTATGTTATCGTGCTATTTTTTAAAATAGTATTTTTATGTTAAATTCCAAATTTTACAATATCTTTTTCTTTTATTAATTTGTTAGGTGAAAGTACAGATAACCTGGTCAGTTTCTAATTTGTGGAAAATCTAGCCCCCCCCCAAAAAAAGGGGGTAGTTTGGATAGTAACAAAACATTAAAATTGCCTCAGTCTCGAAAGATTTCTTCTCTACTGAACGAGGAAAAAAATGGTGAAGTGTAGTTCGGCTTCTGTTTCTCTCCCCCTCTCTCTTCCTCTCTTAATATCTCTCTCTATCCATCTCTCCCTTTCCCTCTCTCAATCTATCTTTCTCTCTATATCACCCTCTCCATCTCTCTTTGAGCCCCTTTCTCTCTCTAACTCCCTCTATCTCTCCTTTCCTCTGTCTCATCCCTCTCTGTTTCTAACTCTCCCTCTCTGTTTATCTATCAATCCCTTTATCTCTCTATCTCCTTCTCTTTCTCTATTTTCCACTCACTTTCTCTTTTCTATCTATATATCTTCCTCTCTATCTTTCTATCCCTAATCCCTCATCCTATTTTAGTCTCCTAAATTAATTACAGTGAATAAGGCATTGTCAAAACATGGATAAATCCTATTTTAGTCACCTTATTTACTGACTGTGAGAATAGAAGTTATTTGGAAATTACTGCTGCCTTGAACAACACCAGAAGTAACTGGTAAAACCTTTCTAATTAAATTGATTTTGGCAGCCATTTGGTAACAAAATGACATAGCCTTAGCCCTTGCTGCATGAGGAATAACTGCGACCTTGCTGCCAAGTAGAAGAATTATTTATTCTACTTTAAAATCTTCAATTTTTCCAAAATCTCATGTTTGACATCTCCAAAACATCCAATATGGAGAAAAATATTGCAGAAATGCAAACTTATTGTTTAGGATGAATGCACAATGGTATGCAAAAAATCACTTGAGGCTCTTGGTCAATCCTTGCAAGATTTGCGTGGCAATATCAGACCATTTGGGAATGCAGTAATATTGTGGGAAATTGGGTACGAAAAAGTGCCAGCTGATCAGAGTTAAGGGCAAAATTCTTTGACTTGTAATTTCTGTAATTTTATTTCATCAAAAGAACAGTTAGTTTAAAAGGTTTTTGCAGATATTCAAATTATAAGAATTCCACTTGACTGAGTGAATGAGCTATTCTTGCAGGTCAATACAAAGACGCCCATAAACTTAACGCTATTATTTAATGTAAAATTCCAAGTGAGGTAGTCAAATACAAATCCATCGACACTGCTGTGAAAGCAGATAAAGTGGTTAATTATCAAACAGCTATATTTGCCAGGGATGCCACCGCATGTATTGCAATTGAAATTTGGTGTACTAGTTATCATGTTGTGAAATATAAACCAATCCAAGCTTTGCAATGGCACATAGCTTGCAGTAAAAAATATTAACAAACAATATCATAGAAACAACAATCTTAACAGGACCTTTCACAGATGGATATATCTTCATTCCATGCATTCCTATGATTCCACCGGATACATCATTACACTTTAGGAAATTGCACTTTCCAATTTTATTGTCATTTGCAATAACCATCAACAAAGCACAGGGAACAATCTTTACAATTGTGGGTCTAACAGTTACACACTGACTGTTTTTTAACATGGACAATTTATGTTACATATTCAAGAGTCACCAAACCGGAAAATCTCTATATCAGCTAAGAAAATGGAACAACAAAAACTTTGTACCCATGCAAAATGGAAAATTAAACCTATAAGAAACATGCTTTTTCTCATTTTGGAACTTTTTCCATTGCACCACTTTGAGCCATAGCAACGCGTGGCAGGGTACAGCTAGTATATATATATATATATATATATATATATATATATATATATATATATATATACATGCATTTTAAGATCATGATCCTCCATTAACATTGAAATAGGGTTCAATCAGGAACATCTGTAAAAAATAATGAAGTTGAATATTTTAGAATTTGCATTCACATATTAGTATTCCGTTTGTTTATTGTTGTCAATATTATTAGATTGAACCACAACATCTTGATTTATTTCATCTAAAAACATTTATATAAGTCTCATCACAGAAATGACTATATTTTCTAACTTGACAGAGATTAAGTCGATACAAGTGTTGCTCAATGTATTATCTAGTTAAAATATTGTTTTGTTATGATTTTCATCATAATGAGAACAGATATATATATATATATATATATATATATATATAAAAATGTAATTCTTGGTTCGTTCAAAGTTTATACAACCACATTTCTACATTACCAATTTAATTGAAATGTCAATATTAGATTGAACCACAACATCTTGATTTATTTCATCTAAAAAAATTCATATAAAACACATCTCAAAATGACAAGATATTTTCTAACTTGACAAGTCGATACAAGTGTTGCTTAAGGTATTATTTAGTTGAAAAAATATTTATTGTTTTTTTATGATTTTCATCATAGTGAGAAGAGATATTTATATTTATATATATACAATACTACAAGATATATACATGTATCTTATTGTAACAATGAAAGTAAATTACCATATGTCCATCCAAAAAGTATTTATTGCATACACGGTTTTGATTTCTTCAAACACGTATAACTGATATATAAATATGCAAAATTATCAAAAATATTTAAACATTTTCTTAATGTTTGGTTGTTTTGTACCAAAAAGACTATAATTTGGTTGAAAAAGCTACATTGATATTCAATATATTTTTATTTTTATTCATTCATATGTTTTTCTTATATTTATCAATCCTATTATTCGATCTGTTTAGGGAATATATCCACTCACCTCTAATTCATCTGAACATAAACAATTATTTGTAACTACAATTGTTTAACTTATAAGTGTGTTAATGTTTCATCTGTCTTTAAATATTGGTATGAACAATTTTTTAATTATTGATTGTCAAATATATTAGCAAATAATTTCAGAACATTAGAAAAACTTCTTGAAATAAGGTGGGGTTTTTCAACACTGCTCGAAAATTACTTTGGATTGGGATTATCCTGGACGTCTACATTTGCATATGCATTGAGTATTGTTGCAACATAGAGGCGACTACAAATAGAATAACAATCATTGTAGACAAACGGTTAAAAAAGAATCTTTAATCTAACCCGACGGGCCCGCCCATACGTTTAAGCTCCACTCTGTCCCATCAGTCCCATCATGCAGCACAAGTAATGTAAAATAAACCCATCAGCAAAATCCCACACCTTCACTGTTAATGTCTCTATTCAAGAAAAACCTTTTACTTTCCCTGGTTCCACTAGACTCTGGAATTCCCTCCCTGTTTTCTGCTTTTCTGACTGTACCGAAATGCAGTACTTTAAATGTAATGTGAACAAACTTCGCGTTAATCAAACCAAACATCCCATCACTACAATCTATGCATGTTTTACAAGGAATTTCATATTCAATCGCTGGGATGAAAATATTTAGTAATTATACATTATCTGCGCACTTTCTTCGAATTAGCTCGATTATCAGCAAAATTCCACACCTTCACTGAAAAACCTTTACTGTAACAGTTTTTTCCCTCGGTGTACTAGTCTCCAGACTTCCCCCCCTGTTTTCTGCTTTCCTAACTATAGTGAAATGCAGTAGTTTAAATGTAATTTGAACAAACATCTCATTACTCTCCTAATACCAAATACTAGTCATTTACATCCAGGTGATAATACGTCTTATTTAGGATGAAAAAGAGTAGCAAAACCGTCTTGAATGTTTTATCTTTAAATATCTGTTCATCGCTAATTGATGTGAACGTAAAAATATTTTAATAACATGTTTGTAACTTATAACCATGTTTAAAGTTCTATCTTTAAATATCTGTTCATCGCTAATTGATGTGAACGTAAAAATATTTTTAATAACATGTTTGTAACTTATAACCATGTTTAAAGTTTTATCTTTAAATATCTGTTCATCCCTAATTGATATGAACGTAAAAATATTTTTAATAACATGTTTGTAACTTATAACCATGTTTAAAGTTTTATCTTTAAATATCTGTTCATCCCTAATTGATATGAACGTAAAAATATTTTTATTAACATGTTTGTAACTTATAACCATGTTTAAAGTTTTATCTTTAAATATCTGTTCATCCCTAATTGATATGAACGTAAAAATATTTTTATTAACATGTTTGTAACTTATAACCATGTTTAAAGTTTTATCTTTAAATATCTGTTCATCCCTAATTGATATGAACGTAAAAATATTTTTAACATGTTTGTAACTTATAACCATGTTTAAAGTTTTATCTTTAAATATCTGTTCATCCCTAATTGATGTGAACGTAAAAATATTTTTAATAACATGTTTGTAACTTATAACCATGTTTAAAGTTTTATCTTTAAATATCTGTTCATCCCTAATTGATATGAACGTAAAAATATTTTTAATAACATGTTTGTAACTTATAACCATGTTTAAAGTTTTATCTTTAAATATCTGTTCATCCCTAATTGATATGAACGTAAAAATATTTTTAATAACAGGTTTGTAACTTATCTTGTTGAATGTTTTATCTTTAAATATTAGTAACTAAATATTTTAATTACTGTAAACAGATAATATTAAACCTGACCCTAACTGTATTATCATATTGTATCCCTGTAGTTTTAGTCCAATGTACAGAAACCCGTTTGGTCTGAGTTTGTGTTTATATATATGCGTGTGTGTGTGTGCGTATGTGTGTGTGCGCGTGTGTGTGTGCGTGTGGACGAATGGATTTGGTCCTTGCTAATGGAGTCAGAGATGACTTTATTGCCAGTTCGAATCTCTGATGATTCCTGAAAGGATGAAACACAAGTGTCTGTATGTATTTAATAATTATTATAGTAAATAATTATGTCAGCCCCTTTAAGAAACTCGTTTCTTATCGTTGAGCACTTTACTTGTTTGTGTTTATAAAAGTAAAAACATCACTCTAAACAGATAATACAGTTAACAATTAATTATCATAGGATATCCCTTTAGTTTTTGTCAAATATAGAAGACCTTACACCAAGCGACTGAAGGATTCGCAAAAGGTTATGACTTGTTAACATGTCTGAAGTTATTTCCATAAGATGTTTCTAGTGGTTTCTGCCATTATATGAAGCGATTCCCATAAAAAATAAATTCATATGGCTTTATACCTAGTCTTGAGCGATGTACATAAAAAAAAATTGAAGTAGGTCTATGCCTTTTCTAGAGCGATTTACATGAAACATTTCAAGTGTGATTATAACTAAAGTAATTTCCATAAAAAAATCGAGTGGCTTCATGACTAGTCTGGAGCTTTGTACACGAATGATCTGAAGTAGTCCCATGCTTTTTCTGGAGTGACCTTTATAAAAACAATTCTAGTGTCTTCAGTCCTTGTCTGGAGCGAAATCCATATTAAATTACAAGTGGTTGCATGCCTTTTGTGGGCCGAATTTCATTAGAAAATTATAAAATATCAACAATCAACATTTAGTTCAATATTAAACATAATTAAAACGTATTCCCTTTAATTATTTGTTTATCAACGACGCAAAGGTATGCTGCATAAAGACAGTAATTTGTCTGAGGAACAGAATAAGATGAATGCTTAACCAGTATAGAACGAAAAGAAAAAGAGGAGAAAGAGAGAAAAAGAGAAATAAAGGGAAGATTGAACAATATACAGACCATAACACTATCTTACGATCATTTGGAAATCTTCAAGATTGGATGGTTTTTTTTTGTTTTTTTTTTTGATATATTAATTTTTGAGTGGCTTATTCACTCCTGCCTCAGCCCATCGAGTTGTTTTGTGAAAATTGCATAAAGATTGAATCTTACCATAATAAAATTATTTTATATATAGAAATCTGTATTGAACGATGCGTTTTGTTGTTCTTATTCATATGCATTGCTTGGGGTTATGATGAGGAGAGTTTATCTTAAACCAGACAATGTATCAAAAAAGTCGTAAATCCTATGTTTGATATACATTTTATTTTATTCATGTATTGCAAGCAACATAGGAAGAACCGTCAATATACAAAGTCAAAGATTTCGTAAGGAGCTGCTAGAAAGGACTTGTCCTGCCTTGATAGAGTTCAAAATAGACTTCGTAGCCTCGTAGGAGATGTCCTTTCTCTTTCTTACAACCTCTATCTCACAGAAGAGATGTTGCGAGTTTGTCTCTGATGTATCGTTATTTTCATGGAAAGTGTTCGATTGAGCTTCAATCTATGGTCCCCCCTCGCCAAACTTTCACAAGAAACACTCGTCTAGCTGTAAACACTATTAATAATTCCCCCCACTCTTTATCTGTGCCTAAACCTAAACGTAGATTCCATGAACAAAGCTTCTTTCTTAGAACTGCACGCCTGTGGAATTGTCTTCCGTTTTCCTGCTTTCCGGCTGACTACAATATGGTTGTCTTCAAGTCTAACGTAAATAAGTTCTTGATGAGCTGTTCCATATAAGTTATCAAATTTACCAAATTTTCATTACTAATGATTACTATATTGTCCAATTTCTACTGTACACTCTTTAACCCTTATCCTTGAGTGGCCTCTTGGCCTTGATAATGTGGTGATGCCTATGTAAAAAAAAAAAAAAAAGAAAAAAAAAGGGGAACTACACCAGATTCTGGCCTCTCCTGGCTTATAACAGTTAACAATTTAATTTCTGATGTCAGAATTAGTATTAGAATCTGGCTTTCAAAAATGTAAGCATTGATTACATTGTAATATTACATTGTTTCTCATTCCAGATGGCATTGTGACTTTTTCAGATTAAAAAAAACAGTAAAAAAAAATGTCCTTTCATTCTTATTTAATTTGAACATAAAAATTATTTGCAACCACATGCGTTTTAGTTAACAACATTTTAATGTTTTATGGGGTTTGTATTACTGTACACATAGATTCGAAAAAGTTGTCAAAAAACAAATATATAACAAATAAATGTTATCAAAAGCAAGATAAGTTACTTTTCTACCAAACTGGATATATTTTTCGTGTTTTTATTCAATGCATGTTTTTCGAGCTGAATAAACATGTTACATTGAATAAAAACACGAAAAATATATCCAGTTTGGTAGAAAAGTAACTTATCTTGCTTTTGATAACATTTATTTGTTATATATTTGTTTTTTGACAACTTTTTCGAATCTGTGTACAGTGATACAAACCCGTTTTATGTTTTAATTTTAATAAGACTAGATATTTAAGTGACTATAAACAGATACTAAGCACTTAATCTTTCTTTTACATGGAGGTCACGACTTATCAAGGCCTGGAAGCCACTCAGGGATAAGGGTTATTGCGTGTACAGTAAGCAATGAGATAGTATCGTAGTAATCATTAGTATTAGGGGTTTTGATAAGGTGTCTTATTTCAGATAGCGGTTTGTCAGGAATTTGTTTATGTTGGACTTGAAGACATCCAAGTTAGGTTGGAAACAGGCAAACGGAAGAAAGTTCCACAGTCGTGCACTTCTAAGAAAGAAGCTCTGCTCATGGAGTCTACATTTGGATTTAGGCACAGATAAAGAGTGGGAAAAATTAATGAGAGTAGTTTCAGCCAGACGGGTGTTTTTTGTAAAAGATTGGCAGGGGGACCAGAGATTGGAGCTCAGACGAACACTTGCCATGGAAATAACGATAAAACAAAGAAAGGCTCGCAACGTCTCTTCTGTGGGAGAGAGCCTGCAGAGAGAAGAGAAAAGGGCATCCCCCCACTAAGCCACAAAGTCTATTTTGTACTCTGTCAGTGGTACTCCATCCTTGGACGTACTTGACTTTTATACAGATAGAGAATTGCATCAGTAGTGAGATATCTTCTGGAGCGGTAGAAGGATCCCAGCATTTTCCCAGCATCCTTGGCAATGTACGTGTTCCACTTCAGATCAGGAGTAAAGGTCAAACCCAGAAGCTTGTCAAAACATGAAGTCTCCCCAAGACGAAAGCCATCCATTTCAATTGATGCCAGATGGGGATCAGAGCGTTGATGTAAAGATAGAAGCTAGGTTTTGGATGCATTAAAAGTAACCAGCCACCTCTTCCCCCACTGTACCATGCGCTCAAGATCAGAGGAGAGAGAATCAGAGAGAAATTTGTCATTTACGGCCTTTGATGTGTTGCCATAGATGGTCGTATCATCAGCATAGATGTCAACAAATAATATAAGTATATGTTTTGTGAGATCATTGATGTAGATCAGGAACAGAGTTGGGTCCAGGATGGATCCCTGAGTGACTCCAGCATTAAGACTGTGGCCCTCTGATTTCTACCCATCAACCACTACTCTTATGAACCTATCGGTGAGAAATGATTTAATAATTGAGAAAACATTTCCAGTTATACCATAGCTGGAAATCTTGTGAAGTAGGCCCTTATGCTATACCTTATCATATGTCAAAAGCAATTGCCCTGGAAAGGAAGCCTTTGTCAAGAGATTCACTAATCCTATGAGATATAATCTTAATGTATTATTTTGGTTTTAACCAAACAGTTTATAACAATGCAACAAACGTAGATTAATGTTGACATTTTATTTGCTTTGGATAACTTCATCTTCTATTTATTGTCATATTTTTTCTCAATTTGTCAATCCTATTTTAACAAGTTAATAGTTTTTGAAAAAAAATATCCGTTTACATCCAATGTAATTTAATGTTGAATTATTTGTAACCAGATGTGTTAAACTAAGCGTTTCAAATTTTCATTTTTAAATATCACAAACATTATTAATGTTTAAATTACTATAAACCGATGATTAACATCCAAGCACATTTCTTTGGGTTTTATGTCTTTAATTCTTCCTTTTTCCAACATTTCGTTTTGAAAAGAAATATCCGTCTACATCCAATGTAGCTTAATATAAAATTATTTGAAACTATATGTGTTAAACTTAAGGTTTTAAATTTGTATTTTTAACAGATAACATCTAAGCATATTTCTTTGGGTTTTATGTCTTAAATTCTTCCCTCTTCCAGTATTTCGTTTTCAATTTGTTTTTCCGCATTTTATGTAAAATAAATTTGCCGTTCAGCATATCCCACAATACACTGAACTCCCATTCGAAAATGTAACGAAACATTTTATGACAATACGATTAACACATATTTATTCAAACTACTATTTGAAACTATGATTAATTTCTATTATTTAAAGAATAGAATTGTTATATTTTTCTTAGTTGATTGTAACAATGTGTTACTTTTAGTCAATCAAGATATCATATTGCATTTTTATAATTCGCTTTAATAACATTGAGTAATTAAATAATCAATTGTTTATATAGAATACACGATAAACTATGTACAAAGCTACTTGATATAAGAAGTATTAAAGCAGCATTTACCTTTAATCTGGAAGAGACAAATGTTATATGTAAAAAATTTAGATGGTGCATTAGATTAGAAGGTACTAGAATATATTCATAACAAGTTAACTGAACAGCGAATTGCTGTATCTTCCTCTTCACATAATAATAATGCAGTATGTGTTGTACATTAGATTATACAGTTTTCAGTTTGTGTGTGTGGTTTTTAAAGTGTAGGTTTCGAATGTATGACGTCATTAAATTAGAAGTGGATCACAAAGTGCTTAAGGGAGATCAGTGCTTTGAAGAGTGTTGTCAGGGCATTACACAGTGATCACCACTTATCAAGGCCCGGAAGCCACTCAGGGATAAGGGTTATTGCAAGTACATTACGTTAGTGTGAAGATTTGATGAAGTGTTTAATTAAGGGGGCGGTTCATTAGGAATTTGTTAACATTGGACTTGAAGACATCCAAGTTGTAGTCCGGAGGGAAGCAGGCAGACGGAACAGAGTTCCACAGGCGTTTCTAAGAAAGAAGCTTTGTTCATGGAATCCGCGTTTTGATTTAGGCACAGATATAGAGTGGGGGAAATTTTTCACAGTGGATTCAGCTAGACGGGTGTTTTTCGTGAAAGATTGGCAAGGGGGGACCAGAGATTGGAGCTCAGACGAGCACTTGCCATGGAAATAACGATAAAACAAGGATAGGCTCGCAACGTCTCTTCTGTGGGAGAGAGGTTGCAGGGTAGAGAAAAGGGCATCCTCCACTAAGCCACAAAGTCTATTTTGTACTCTGTCAAGGCAGGATAGGCTGTTTTTAGCAACTCCTGCCCAGATATGGCAACAGTATTCCATCCTTGGACGTACTTGGCTTTTATATAGATAGAGAATTGCATCAGTTGTCTAAATGATTGCATTGTGCGTAAAACAAACATGGATAATCATTTTGGCAAAAGAATCAATTTAAAATAAGACGAGTTATCGCTCTCTGCAATCACTATTCCTTAAATAATATAAATTATTAATCTATTATATATATAAAAGTGAACGTGTCTGTGTACATTTTCCTACGCAATAACTCTGTCAATTTTCAGTCTACAGACTCGAAATTTAATATATGGGGTAGTGAGATTTATAATCCGTTTTCAGCCAGTAAGGGGTCAAACTTCAACAATTTGACCTTTGAGAACTCTACCAAACTCCTCCACCAATTTTGTGTCTAAACACTTGAAATTTTAGATATAGGTTCCTTGGACATGGATCTAACTTAACAACTTGATTTGAACCCAAAACAAATGTTATGGAGTCATAATAGGGGTAAAAGTTTAATAAATTGACCGTTTTTTTTTGTTTGTTTTTTTTTTTCCTTTTTTTTTGCTCAACACACACCTCCAAACACCCGGGCAACGCCAGGCTGAAATGCTAGGTAAATCTAAATTGTAGGACGGGTCAGAGACACTGACATTATTCAACAAGCACGCCATTTCCTCTTCTGTAATAAGTATACATTATGAAATGTACATTAGATTAGACAATATCCCCATAACATTTTTGAGCTGTCACTATTTTGTTCTCATTATATCTGTTCTAACTCATGTTTCATGTGAGCGGTAAGCCGAGGAGTTTGAACGAATTACTTTCTGGTAATGTCTCATTAGCTATAGCTATTGATGGTTGAGCAGGTTTCTTGTAGTTATTAAAGGAAAGGAGTTTAACGAAACATTTTATAACAATACGATTAATATTAATTCAAACAATTATTTTAAACTCACATGTAAGATAAACATAAATTAAATGATAAAAATGTGATTCAAAAAAATAATTATTTAATTTCTATTATTTAAAGAATAGAATTATTTTTCATATATTTCTTAGTTGATTGTAACAATTTCTTAGTTGATTGTAACAATGGGATTATCAAGATATCATATTGCGTTTTTTTGAAGTTTGCATTAGATTAGACAAGGTCCCTTAACAGTTTGCAGCTGTCACTATGTTGTTTGTAATTTATGAGGCTCTGAAGGTATGAATAAAAATTCTCTATATATATCTGTTCCAACTAATGTTCGAACAAACTACTTACCTTCTTTGCAGCAGCCTTAGCAATGTTCTTAATGTGTCTGTTCCAACTCAGATTCCCTACGAAGCCAAGGAGTTCGAACGAAGTAAGTTCCAACTCAGATTCAGGTAATGTATCTTTAGCCATAGAAGTTTAAGAATTGTCAGAATCAGCATATCGACGAGTAGCAGGGGGGGGGAGAAAAGACATTTTAAATGTCAGATTAAATAATATAATTTTAGAGGATTTTTGGTCGAAAGAGTCCATAGATCTTTTTTTTTAAAATTATGTCGTTTTAAGCAAAAACATTATTATGAATGTGTTTATTTTATGTAAATTTGTAAAAGAAAGTGATCCCCATGCTAAAATTTTAAATATTGGAGAAAAAATAAACAATCCAAAGGAATTCTCCAACTAAATAATATATATTTTGATAAATATTAAATGTCAGATTAAATAATATAATTTTAGGAGATTTTTGGTCGATAGGTCGATTTTTTTTTATTATTATTATTACGTCGTTTTAAGCAAAAACATTCTTACATACTTAACTAAAATTTTGAAAATAGTAATATTTTTTAAAAATTACGAAAATTCACCAAGTAGAAAGTTATTTATAGGTAAAATTAACCTTTTCGATAAATTGGGTAAAATTGCATTTTTCTTAGTGACAAACTTTTTTTTTTACTAAAAATACAATAGCAGTTGTTTAACCCGATGAGTTTTCGTAATTTTTCGTATTTTTTATTAGATTGCAATAAAAATGAATGTTTTTAATGTTAAAAATTATTTAAAAAGTTATTGAATTTTTAAATTGTTAAAAAGTAAAAGAAAAAAAAAACAACTTACCTTTCATTCCGTACGAAAAAAAAAATCGGGATGAATTCGTTTTTTTTCTTTTGTATTCTGTCGGAATTAACATACCGACGAGTAGGGGGGAGGGGAAGAAAAGACGGTTTAAGTCTTGCAACGAAATGTCAACATTGCTTACAAGCAGTCTTTCCTTGTAAAAGTAACAAATGGGTAACGATGGTCGAAGTGTAACTTGTCTAAAAGACAGCAACAACAACTACTACCACAACAGTAGAGAGCGTGGCCACCCCTTTTTATTTACTCCAACTCTCAGTCAACGAGATTCACGCGTGACTGGAATGTCTATTTAACTTGTAAGGAATAGGCAGTCACTTTCTTTGATTAACGATTTATTTTGTAAATTTCATTTTTTAATGCAATTTATTTGTCAATACATTTATTTATTTCGATTTATTTTGTAAATTTTTTTATTATACAATTCATAAAAACAATAAATATATATATGGAGATATGTATTTTGTAAAATTCATTTTTATAAAATAAAAAAATTTAAAAAAATAAAAATAAAAAATGAAGATACGAAAACCAGGTTTGTTTTATAAGATTGAACATTTCATTATTTTTTTTTAATTAATAGAATGAGAACAGTAATGAGAATTATTTGGAATATTTGGAGGTAATGTCCTAAATTAGCGTCGCTGAGAATTTTTCAATTTTAGGAAGGGCAGATCGTCTGAGGTTCCATATTGTCTTTTACTATCCTGTTTCAAATTTTCTTTACTTGAATTTGAACCGAACCTAATTTAGTGCCGAGTTATCTGCCCTTCGTACACTTGAAACAATTCTTTGCATGTCTAATAAGACAGCAACAACTAATACAACAACAGCAGAGCAGCCACCCCTTTTATCTACTCAAACTCTCAGTCAACGAGATTCACGCGTGACTGGAATGTTTATTTAACTTGTAAGGAATAGGCACTCAGGTTCTTTGATTAATGGACAACGGCTGTGTTGTTCACAGCTACCAGCACTCCTTTCTTCCCCACTGACCCACCCTCGTCAACCAATTCAAAATTCTCACAGAATAAATTAGATGAATTGAAGTACAGAATCAACATTAATGAAAGATAATTTATCACATTTAATTGCACTACAAGTTAACCCAAAATATATGAGATATGAATACAATATTGAGGGATGTGAAATAATCAGGAAAAATACACCAGATCAAAATGATAGGGGATTGATTGTATATATAAAAAAGATGGATAGTTCTTAATATATGATAAAGATTGTACTGAGAACATTTTTTTTTTTTTTACACAGTGGTCACCACTTATCAAGGCCCGGAAGCCACTCAGGGATAAGGGTTATTGCAAGTACATACATTACGTTAGTGTGGAGATTTGATGAAGTGTTTACTTAAGGGGGTGGTTCATTAGGAATTTGTTAACGTTGGACTTGAACACATCCAAGTTGTAGTCAGGTGGAAAGCAGGCAGATGGAACAGAGTTCCACAGGCGTGCAGTTCTAAGAAAGAAGCTTTGTTCATGGAATCCACGTTTTGATTTAGGCACAGATAAAGAGTGGGGGAAATTTTTCAAAGTGGATTCGGCTAGACGGGTGTTTTTCGTGAAAGATTGGCGAGGGGGGACCAGAGATTGGAGTTCAAACGAGCACCTGCCGTGGAAATAACGATAAAACAAGGATAGGCTCGCAACGTCTCTTCTGTGGGAGAGAGGTTGCAGGGTAGAGAAAAGGGCATCCCCCACCAAGCCACGAAGTATTTTGTACTCTGTCAAGGCAGGACAGGCTGTTTTTGTTTGTGGAGAGGAAACAGTGTGACAAAAGGTCATTCCAAGAAGTTATTCAAGCATTAATCAAGATTCAACAAGAGGAAGTACTCTTTCCTGTGCCGAGTGATCGACACATGGAATGCGCTATGTGAATCAGTTATAAAAAGTGAAACAGTAATTTAGTTTAAAAAAGGGTTTGATAAAATATTAAAAAAAAGCAATGATTAGAAAAATAATTATAAGGTACGCATCCACCCACACACCAACATCGCCAACCATCAAAGTAGAGATGACGATGACGAAGGTGTTGAGCCAGAGTCACAGGCCAAGCCTCTTCCGGGACGTAAACATCTGTACTTAGTCTTAGGTTAGAATTAGGAAAATTGGCTGATATAAAACAGTCATCCAGAAAGTCCCGATAATCATTCAAAAATCGATAATAAAATAAAATACTGGAAGAAAACCACAAAATAAATCTCACGGTGATACTTTTTGAAATTTTTTATGCCCAAAGATTTTTTTATGGTATCTTTGGTTTATTGAATTGTTAATTGGAAGTACAGAATAGTTAACAACACATAGGATCTAATCCCCATCGAAAAAACGTAATAAAGCAAAACCTGATATGAACAAAAATTTACAGATATTATTGACTGCTGACTGGTCATGAAGTGAGTGCTCATTTTATGTTAAATTATATAAGAAAATGATTACCCACCCCCAAAACTTCAATATTTATTATTTTAAAAATTCTTTTTGCGGATATTTTTAAGCTGTTAAAATGTAGGTGCCAAATTCAACTTTTTATATAAGGAGAAAACTACGCTGTGTTAGCATGTAACGTTTTACAACTATTTTTTGATATTAAGTTTCTGCTAGTTGGTGATGGCCTATAAATGCGTTCATTTTATGTAAATTTATTAAAGAAAGTGATCCCCATTCTAAAATTTAAAATATTGGAGAAAACATAAAAAATCAAACGGAATTCTCTAGCATAACGATTTTTCTTGTATTAAATTGTTAAGAGGAAGTACAGAATAGTTAACAACACTAAGGATCTAATCCCCATCGAAAAAAAAAAAACGTAAGAAAGCAAAAATTGACACTTCACTCCACTCACTTCCAACAACAAAAAAAAAAAACCCAGATATTATTGACTGCTTACTGGTCATGAAGTGGGTGCTCATTTTACGTTAAATTTTTATAAGAAAGTGATTTTCCACCCCAAAAAACTTTATCTTTATTTTATTAATTTTGCGGATATTTTAAAGCTGTTGAAATGCATTAGCCAAAATAAAATTATTATTATTATTATTATTATTTAAGGAGTAAACTAAAGTTATTATTATTATTATTATTATTATTATTTAAGGAGTAAACTAAAGTTATTATTATTATTATTATTGTTATTATTATTATTGTTATTTAAGGAGTAAACTAAAGTTATTATTATTATTATTATTATTATTATTATTATTGTTATTATTATTATTGTTATTTAAGGAGTAAACTAAAGTTATTATTATTGTTATTATTATTATTATTATTGTTATTGTTATTTAAGGAGTAAACTAAAGTTATTATTATTATTATTGTTATTATTATTATTATTATTTAAGGAGTAAACTAAAGTTATTATTATTATTATTATTATTGTTATTATTATTATTATTATTTAAGGAGTAAACTAAAGTTATTATCATTATTAATATTTAAGGAGTAAACTACGCTAGGTTAGATTGTGAAGTTTTACAACTATATTTTTATATCAAGTTACTCCTTATTGGTAATAGCCAATAAATATGTGTTCATTTTATGTAAAGAAAGTGATCTCAATTCTAAAATTTTAAATATTGGAGAAAACATAAAAAATCAAATGGAACTCTCCAGCGACATAATATGTAATATGCGCAGCACAAAAATATTTTTGACAAAAACCTAAATGTCAGATTAAATAATATAATTTAGGAGATTTTTGGTGTTTGTTAAAGATACAGTCGATAGATCGATTAAAAAAAAATATGTCGTTTTAAGCAAAAACATTATTACGTACTTAACTGTAATCTTGAAAAAATAATATTTTTTAAAAATTACAAAATTTCATTGAGTGAAAATTTATTTAGAGGTAAAAGTAACTTTTTTCGGAAAATTGGGTAAAATTGCATTTTTTCTTAGATGTCATAGAATGAAGATTTAATACACTCTGCACGCAAAGTTTAGAGGGTGCTAGTGCAGAGAGTGATCCGCGCAATTTTTAAAATCGTATTTCCACGTTTAATTAAAGTTTTATGATGTTTTTTTTTTAATCAATTGTAAGGTTAAAGTACAGATTAGGTACAAAACCCCCTCCCCATGTAAAGAATGGCTTTTTAAATAATAACGTTATTATTTCAGCACGGATCACTCTCTGCATGAGTACCGGAGATGTATACTATTTTTATTCAAGTCTGTTATAAAGCATTGCAGAAACAATATATTTGGGTTTGTATTACTGTACACATAGATTCGAAAAAGTTGTCAAAAACAAATAAATGTTATCAAAGGCAAGATAAGTTACTTTTCTACCTACCTGGATATATTTTTTGTGTTTTTATTCAATGTAACATATTTATTCAGCTCGAAAAACATGCAGTGTTTACCGATGTATTGGACAATTCAAAATGGCGGCCGACTCTCTCTTAAACACGGTAAGTTCGAGAAAAGGTGTTATAAATATTAAACTAGAAAAAATACTATTAAAAAACACCAAATATATGTCAACCTATGTCACGGTAACATATATTGAGCGAATTTCTAACAGTATTTTGTCTAGTTTATTATTTATAACACCTTTTCCCGAACTTACCGTGTTTAAGAGAGAGTCGGCCACCATTTTGAATTTTCCAATACATCGGTAAACACTGCATGTTTTTCGAGGTGAATAAACATGTTACATTGAATAAAAACACGAAAATTATATCCAGTTTGGTAGAAAAGTAACTTATCTTGCTTTTGATAACATTTATTTATTATATATTTGTTTTTTTTTTTTTACAAATTTTTCGAATCTATGTGTACAGTAATACAAACCCATACATTTTATTGGATTGCAATAAAATAAATGTTTTAATGTTAAAAATTATTTAAAAAGTTATTGAATTTTTAAATTGTTAAAAAGTAAAAGAAAAAAACTTACCTTTCATTCCTAGAAATCATCAAAAAAAAAAAAAAATCGGGAGAACATTTGTTTTGTTTGTTAGGATTTCTTTAGTAAATTGATACAACTTTTGTGTTGTGTGTTCAATTCATTAAGTAATAAAAATATATGAAAATATAAAAGAATCAAAATTAAAAGATGAAAAACATGATTTAAACGTGAAATTATTTAAAAAGAAAATCAACTGCTAAAGAACAATCGATTTAGGTCATCATCAGACGGTGTAATCATTATTTCGTTCCTCGTGTAAAAATGTCCATTTATTAGTTAAGTGTGCCGATTTTATTTTTTAAATACCATTTATTAAAAAAAAATAAAAAAATATGAAGATTTTTTTGTACAATTGTTTTTTTTTAAATACAATTTATTTGTCAATACTTAAGGTTTATTTTGATCATATATATATATATATATATATATATATATATATATATATATATATATATATATATATATATATATATATATGCATATTTTGTGTACAGAAAGTTGTTAGTTGAGACAGATCATTGGTACCGTCGGTTTCAAGCCCGATAATAAGGCCCGTTTAAGGTATCCTTATCATTATTTTTGTTTCCTTAAACTGCAAGAGGGCCAACATTTCATTATTTTTTTAATTAGTCGAATTACTCTTAAAATCCAAAATGAGAACAGTAGTCCGAAGTATGTTGTCCAAAATTTAAAAATAAAATAACTTCTGTATATATTATTTAAAATAAATAAAAGATCAAATGCTAAAGAACAAACGACATCATCATGAGACGGTGTAATACTTATTTGTCCCTCGTGTAAAAATGTCCATTTATTTGTTAAATGTGCCGAAATGTTTTTCTATCAAGTTGAGATTATTTTTGTCAATACTTAAGATTTGTTGAAATTCATTTTTTAAAATTTATTTTTTAAATACAATTTATTAAAAAAATGAAAAAATATGAAGATTTTTTTTTAAATTCATTTTTTTTGTTTGATTTCTTTTAAATACAATTTATTTGTCAATACTTAAGGTTTATTTCGATTTATTTTGTAAAATTAAGTTTTTTTCATTATACAATTTATTAAAAAATAATAAAATATATGAAGATATTTATTTTGTAAAATTCATTTTTATATACAATTTATTAAAATTAAAAACATATATGAAGATATAAAAGTCATTTTTTTTTATTTCCAATTTATTAAAAATAAAAAAAAATCCATGAAGATACGAAAACCAGGTTTGTTTTGAGAATTTCATTATTTTTTTAATTAGTCGAACTACTGTTAACATCCAAAATAATAACAGTAGTCCGAAGTATGTTGTTTAAAATTTCAAACAAAAATTCCGCATATATTTTATAAAAACATCTGAAGATATAAACTTCATTTTTTTTATATACAATTCATTAAAAAAAAAAAAAATATGAAGATACGAAAACAAGGTTTGTTTTCTGAGATTTAACATTTCATTATTTTTTGGATTAGTCGTATTACTGTTAACATACCAGATGAGAACAGTAGTCCGAAGTATATTGTCAAGAAAATTTTTAATTAAAATAACTTCTGTATATATTATTTAAAATAAATAAAAACTGTTTATTAATTTTAAAAAGTTATTTTTGTAATGTTTACTTTTGAAAGAAAGCTCTGCTTATTTAAAACTTAACTTCTGCAATACCGATATTATTGTTTACGTATTGTTTGCGTGGTAACGTATCGATGATTATGAGGAATTTTATTCTTTTCATGGGATCAAATAAAGATTAGATACCCCGGTAGCAGAAGACAAAGTTGGGCGCACATTTCAAGGGGCACCGATAGTTCAACCTTGACATTGCCGCTGGTTGTTTGTAAACACGTCAAATAGCAGACATGTCCGAATGTTTGCGAAAACTTTTTACGATTTAAAATAAAAAAAAATATATTTACAAAATATTTTCTTTAATATTAAATATTTACAAAACTTTTAAGAATTAAAAAACAACTTTTTTTTTTAATTTACGCAAAACTTTTTGTGTAAGTAACAAAACGAACGTAAATTTAACAAAATATATTAAAATAAAGGTAAATTTATACAAACACCGTGACAGCGAATTAACCCTAACCCTAACCCTAACCCTAAACCCTAACCCTAACCCTAACCCTAACCCTAACGCTGTCACGGTGTTTGTATAATAATACCAAAATAAATGGGTGTCTTTCTGAATGCGTTTTTTAATATATTTACAGAACTTTTATAAAACTACTACTACTACTACTACTACTACTACTACTACTAATAATAATAATAATAAAAATAAAAAGAATGAACAATATTAATTACAAAATATTAGAAACTGAAAATTTCGGACACTAAACTTATTTGTACTTGATTAGTATTTATGGAGAAGTAAGCAAATAGCAAGTTTTGGGTTGTTGTTTTTTTGTTTTTTTAAATAAAAATGAAAATTTATAAAAAGATTTGTATCTTGTGATGCTATCCTTCATCTTTATAAAAATAAAAGTTATAAAAGATATGTGAATAAAATATATTTTTTTAAATCTCGATTGTTTATACTTGTGATTTTATCATGCATAAATATTACCTCGGTCTAGAAGGATTTCTCCTTTCACTGATCACCTCATCGCACTTTAAATAAATATTGAATTGTATTAAAAACGCACAAAGAAAGATAACACACACGCGCACACGCACGCGCGCACACACACACACACACACACACACACACACACACACACACACACACACACACACACACACACACACACACACACACACACACACACACACACACACTGTACATAAAAAATTAATCTTGGTTGCAAAAATCCGAACAAGTCAGTTATTTTATATTTGTTTATGCCATTAAAAAGTTTAATTTCATTTAATTCTTTTTTTATTATGTATTTTTAAATTGACATCACCTGAAATTCTCAGTTATAACGTCGGTTTATTTATTTATTTGGTATTACTTGACGACCTGCCTCAGCAAATGGTGTTATATTATGAATAAGCGTATGGACCATACGCCGTATGGTAGCGAGAATGAAGCAGACAAAAAATATGGATTTAAAATTTAATTGATTGATTTCTCAATCGTTTATTTATAAAAAAAAAAAAAAATAAACTTAACGAGAAAGTAAAAATAAAAAAAGTGTTCAAAGTTCGTAAGGATGATGTGCGCGAGAGTGGGTTTAACGGCGGGAAGGAATCCGACGGAGCCAATAGTTATCCGATGCTGGTTATTTTGCTGTGACTCTGGGCGACTGATGTTTGTTACGATGGCTAGTGTTTTTATAGTGGCGTCGTGGATGTAGTTGAAGACAAACAGAAGTTTGATCATTGGGCTGAGCTTTGCTTTTTAAATGTGCGTTTTTTTTTTAATGTGGTTTAACACGTTGTAGGGAATCGTCTGTTTAGTGTATGTATGCATGTGTTCGATTTAAAGATGGGATAGTTGTGGATGTAACCTCGTCAGTGTTGAATTGTTGCAATGTTTCGTGTAATACTTATTTGCGATAATATGCTGCCGGAGTTGCGTTTACTGCAATGCTTGTGTTTTATATACACTTGTGCCCGATATTATTCATACCCCCCTTGAAAATTGAATTTATTAGGTGTAACTTTTGTAAGAATTTATTGTTTACGTCCATATTGATACATATTCTTAATAAACCTCTTCTGATCATTTTCGTCATTTTAAAATCTCGGGATACTTGTAATAAAAGAAATATACAGCTATTTATAAAATCTGCAATGTTCAAAAATAATCATACCCCCTTATTTTTTCAGTATTAATCGAGTTTCTGACTGTTTGTTTTCTGTTTGATTTTTATTTTGAATGCTTTTATACAACCTTTGATTAATTTCATTTCGTTTTTTGCATTTTTCAGAAATTAAAATGATATCAACTGAAAACCAATAAAAGAATAAAAATTATTAGAATGAGGAAGAAAAAGGAGCTTAGTAATGATCTTAGGACTAAAATTGTGAATTCACATAAGGATGGTTTAGGTTACAAGTCAATTTCCAAGAAATTTGAGGTCCCTACACCAACAGTACAGAGCATCATCAAAAAATTCCAGAGCCACCACACAACAAACAACTTGATTGGTAGAGGAAGGAAAAGGAAACTGTCTGCTAGAGCCACCAGGAATATTGTAAGAAGTGTTAATGCAAATCCAACCACCACTAATAAGGACATTTTAGAAAATCTGGAGTCTTCTGCCATAAAAATATCAAGGCAAACATTGCAAAGGACTCTGCATGAAAATGGTCTGAAAGGAAGAAGACCAAGAAGGACTCCATTGCACACCGGAAAACACCTTGCAGCACGTCTAAAGTTTGCTAGGACCCATGTGAATTCTCCAGAGTCCGTTTTCTCAAGTATTTTGTGGACTGACGAAACAAAAATTGAATTGTTTGGCCATATGGATGCTTTTTACGTTTGGAGGAAGAAAGGAGAAGCTTACAACCCAAAGAACACCATACCCACGGTGAAACATGGTGGTGGTAGCCTAATGTTTTGGGGCTCCTTTTCGGCTAGTGGTCCAGGTAGTTTGGTCAAGATAGATGGAACCATGAAGAAGGAGCAATATTTGGAGATACTCCAGAAAAACATTAGACAGGATGCGGAGAAGCTCCATTTAGGACCAAACTGGGTCCTTCAACAGGATAATGATCCAAAACATACTGCCAAAATAGTCAAGAAATGGTTTGAGGATAATCAAATTAATGTTTTGGAATGGCCTAGCCAGAGTCCCGACCTGAACCCTATCGAAAACCTCTGGCACATATTGAAAACTGAGGTTAAAAAGCGGAAACCTAGAAATTTGAGGGATTTGGAGAACTACTGCATTGAAGAATGGTCAAAAATCAGTGTTGATGCTTGTAAAAACCTTGTTGATAAATATCCCAAACGGTTACAGGCAGTTATTAAGAATAAAGGGCATGCTATTGACTATTAGTAAGAGAGGTATGAATAATTTTGAACTAGTGCCATTATTGTTTTTCTTTGTATAATGTTTCAAAGTTGCATAATTTATTTATTTGTTGAGTTTAAATTAAATGCATATGCTTGATTTATTGTCTGAAATCCCTTTAATATTGTCTACCTTCTGGTTTGAGCAATATTCTTATAGAAATCTCAAAGATCCGAGGGGTATGAATAATATCGGGCACAAGTGTATATATATTTTTTTCTTGGTTGAAGTGATGTGCGAGCTATTCTATTGATGTGTGTATATGAAAAAATCTGTTTTGAAGTTATCGTGTGTATCTAGTGAGCTCATTTGCCTTGACTCGATGAACGGATTTTTCTCAGCATCGCCATTATTGACGCTGTTGAAGCTGCTGCTGCTTTTCTGGTGTATCCTGTAAATATAGAGGGATATGCGAATATAACAATGCCCCCCTCCTCAGATCTCGATCATATTTACATTATAAAGTCTCTGAAATGCGTGAGTAGTTGTACCCTTGTCGTTCTTGCTGAGATTGTTGCTGATAGAACGAAGTTCATAGTACAGCGACGACAGTGGGTACTGGTTGCTGATAGGGCGGGATAACAGTATGGCGACAGGTACTGTTAGCTGATGGAACGGTTTCATAGTATGCGGTGGTGACGGGTACTGGTAGCTTATGGGACGGGTTCCCAGTATGGCAACAGGGACGGCGATGGGTACTGGTAGCAGATGGGCCGGTTTCACAGTACGGCGGCGGCGACGGGTACTAGTAGCAGATGGGCCAGTTTCACAGTACGGCGGCAGCGACGGCGACGGGTACTGGTAGCAGATGGGCCGGTTTCACAGTACGGCGGCAGCGACGGCGACGGGTACTGGCAGCAGATGGGCAGGTTTCACAGTACGGCGGCGGCGACGGCGATGGGTACTGGTAGCAGATGGGCCGGTTTCACAGTACGGCGGCGGCGACGGCGACGGGTACTGGTAGCAGATGGGCAGGTTTCACAGTACGGCGACGACGACGGATACTGGTAGCAGATGGGCCGGTTTCACAGTACGGTGGCGGCGACGGCGACGGGTACTGGTAGCAGATGGGCCGGTTTCACAGTACGGCGACGGCGACGGCGACGGGTACTGGTAGCAGATGGGCCGGTTTCACAGTACGGCGGCGGCGACGGATACTGGTAGCAGATGGGCCGGTTTCACAGTACGGTGGCGGCGACGGCGACGGGTACTGGTAGCAGATGGGCCGGTTTCACAGTATGGCGGCGGCGACGGCGACGGATACTGGTAGCAGATGGGCCGGTTTCACAGTACGGCGGCGGCGACGGGTATTGGTAGCAGATGGGCTGGTTTCACAGTACGGCGGCGGCGACGGCGACGGGTACTGGTAGCAGATGGGCAGGTTTCACAGTACGGCGGCGGCGACGGTGACGGGTACTGGTAGCAGATGGGCCGGTTTCACAGTATGGCGGCGGCGACGGCGACGGATACTGGTAGCAGATGGGCCGGTTTCACAGTACGGCGGCGGCGACGGGTATTGGTAGCAGATGGGCTGGTTTCACAGTACGGCGACGGCGACGGCGACGGATACTGGTAGCAGATGGGCCGGTTTCACAGTACGGTGGCGGCGACGGCGACGGGTACTGGTAGCAGATGGGCCGGTTTCACAGTACGGCGGCGGCGACGGGTATTGGTAGCAGATGGGCTGGTTTCACAGTACGGCGACGGCGACGGCGACGGATACTGGTAGCAGATGGGCCGGTTTCACAGTACGGCGGCGGCGACGGTGACGGGTACTGGTAGCAGATGGGCCGGTTTCACAGTATGGCGGCGGCGACGGCGACGGATACTGGTAGCAGATGGGCCGGTTTCACAGTACGGCGGCGGCGACGGGTATTGGTAGCAGATGGGCTGGTTTCACAGTACGGCGGCGGCGACGGCGACGGGTACTGGTAGCAGATGGGCAGGTTTCACAGTACGGCGGCGGCGACGGTGACGGGTACTGGTAGCAGTTGGGCCGGTTTCACAGTACGGCGGCGGCGACGGGTATTGGTAGCAGATGGGCCGGTTTCACAGTACGGCGGCGGCGACGGTGACGGGTACTGGTAGCAGATGGGCCGGTTTCACAGTACGGCGACGGCGACGGCGACGGATACTGGTAGCAGATGGGCTGGTTTCACAGTACGGCGGCGGCGACGGCGACGGGTACTGGTAGCAGTTGGGCCGGTTTCACAGTACGGCGGCGGCGACGGGTATTGGTAGCAGATGGGCTGGTTTCACAGTACGGCGGCGGCGACGGTGACGGGTACTGGTAGCAGATGGGCCGGTTTCACAGTACGGCGACGGCGACGGCGACGGATACTGGTAGCAGATGGGCCGGTTTCACAGTACGGCGGCGGCGACGGGTATTGGTAGCAGATGGGCTGGTTTCACAGTACGGCGGCGGCGACGGCGACGGGTACTGGTAGCAGATGGGCAGGTTTCACAGTACGGCGGCGGCGACGGTGACGGGTACTGGTAGCAGTTGGGCCGGTTTCACAGTACGGCGGCGGCGACGGGTATTGGTAGCAGATGGGCCGGTTTCACAGTACGGTGGCGGCGACGGCGACGGGTACTGGTAGCAGATGGGCCGGTTTCACAGTACGGCGACGGCGACGGCGACGGATACTGGTAGCAGATGGGCCGGTTTTACAGTACGGTGGCGGCGACGGCGACGGGTACTGGTAGCAGATGGGCCGGTTTCACAGTATGGCGGCGGCGACGGCGACGGATACTGGTAGCAGATGGGCCGGTTTCACAGTACGGTGGCGGCGACGGCGACGGGTACTGGTAGCAGATGGGCCGGTTTCACAGTACGGCGACGGCGACGGCGACGGATACTGGTAGCAGATGGGCCGGTTTCACAGTACGGCGGCGGCGACGGGTATTGGTAGCAGATGGGCTGGTTTCACAGTACGGCGGCGGCGACGGTGACGGGTACTGGTAGCAGATGGGCCGGTTTCACAGTACGGCGACGGCGACGGCGACGGATACTGGTAGCAGATGGGCCGGTTTCACAGTACGGCGGCGGCGACGGGTATTGGTAGCAGATGGGCTGGTTTCACAGTACGGCGGCGGCGACGGCGACGGGTACTGGTAGCAGATGGGCAGGTTTCACAGTACGGCGGCGGCGACGGTGACGGGTACTGGTAGCAGTTGGGCCGGTTTCACAGTACGGCGGCGGCGACGGGTATTGGTAGCAGATGGGCCGGTTTCACAGTACGGCGACGGCGACGGCGACGGATACTGGTAGCAGATGGGCCGGTTTCACAGTACGGTGGCGGCGACGGCGACGGGTACTGGTAGCAGATGGGCCGGTTTCACAGTACGGCGACGGCGACGGCGACGGATACTGGTAGCAGATGGGCCGGTTTTACAGTACGGTGGCGGCGACGGCGACGGGTACTGGTAGCAGATGGGCCGGTTTCACAGTATGGCGGCGGCGACGGCGACGGATACTGGTAGCAGATGGGCCGGTTTCACAGTACGGTGGCGGCGACGGCGACGGGTACTGGTAGCAGATGGGCCGGTTTCACAGTACGGCGACGGCGACGGCGACGGATACTGGTAGCAGATGGGCCGGTTTCACAGTACGGTGGCGGCGACGGCGACGGATACTGGTAGCAGATGGGCCGGTTTCACAGTACGGCGACGGCGACGGCGACGGGTACTGGTAGCAGATGGGCCGGTTTCACAGTACGGCGACGGCGACGGCGACGGATACTGGTAGCAGATGGGCCGGTTTCACAGTACGGTGGCGGCGACGGCGACGGGTACTGGTAGCAGATGGGCCGGTTTCACAGTACGGCGGCGGCGACGGCGACGGATACTGGTAGCAGATGGGCCGGTTTCACAGTACGGCGGCGGCGACGGGTATTGGTAGCAGATGGGCCGGTTTCACAGTACGGCGGCGGCGACGGCGACGGGTACTGGTAGCAGATGGGCAGGTTTCACAGTACGGCGGCGGCGACGGTGACGGGTACTGGTAGCAGTTGGGCCGGTTTCACAGTACGGCGGCGGCGACGGGTATTGGTAGCAGATGGGCCGGTTTCACAGTACGGCGGCGGCGACGGCGACGGGTACTGGTAGCAGATGGGCAGGTTTCACAGTATGGCGGCGGCGACGGGTACTGGTAGCAGATGGGCCGGTTTCACAGTACGGCGGCGGCGACGGCGACGGGTACTGGTAGCAGATGGGCCGGTTTCACAGTACGGCGGCGGCGACGGCGACGGGTACTGGTAGCAGATGGGCCGGTTTCACAGTACGGCGGCGGCGACGGCGACGGGTACTGGTAGCAGATGGGCCGGTTTCACAGTACGGCGGTGATTAACATATTACTTGAATCTTACGATAATTATTTTAACGGCAAAATAAAGAACTTACCTGGTTAATGAGTAAGATATGCTTTCTTTTAATCTTCCTGTATGAGAATTTATTCATATTTATGTATTATAATCCATGTATTTTTTAAATGGAAGGATTTTTCCAACACACATCGCGACAACGCGTGTCTTTCAAGAAAGTTGTAAAGACACCGGAAGTGAAAATTATAACTTACTTATGTACGGAAGCCTATAAGTGTAAAAAAAACACTAATTCAGAAACCTTAATAATCTCGATATTGGATTATATTCCTTCAAATTTTCCACTTTTAAAGGTTTTCGGAGGCGCTGAAAACGGAAATAACCATTTATATATACGGCAAATGAAACTAGTAGTTTCCAAGATAAAAAAATTTTACAAATGGTCACAAAGTGGGCGGGGGTTACTTTTCTATAATGATGTGACGTCAAATGGGCACCCACTTTATGGCCACATTGCAATGAACAGATTTGGCCGTAATTTTAAAGGAATTTTCGAGGGTGGCTTCATATTGACCCTATATGAATAAAGGGAGATAACTTGTCCTTTTTTTTATTTTTGCGCCTTTACGCTATCGTACATGAAAACTGGGATTTTTCATTTTTGCATTTACACGGATTACGAAATGACGAAGATATGCAATGTTATTTTTTTTTTTAATATCTTAAAGAAATACCTGAATTTTTTTATTTATTATACTATAAATCTGCATTATCGGGTTTCGTCTTTTTTTTTTATATCGAAAAAAAGGAAACCAGGAATTAAATATAAAAATATACACTGACCGACCATTAATGACTGGAAAATTCTAAACAAAAATTAAGCTTCCACGTAAAAAAAAAAACAAAAAAAAAACACGTGGTTATCGAAAAAAAGAAGGATTTACATTTTGGACTTTACCGGTAAATTTACAGATAAGTGATATTTTTTTGTTGTTTTAAATTTGAGTATTTTATTTATTCATGTTTTATCTGCAATTTGTGATATATAAAACGTGCCAACCAAAATTAATTATTAAAATTCTCATAGACATTCCAAAATGGGGGGGGTGAATTTATAAAACAACGTTTGTCTAAAATATTATATTTAGTTTATCGGAAAGAGCATAAAATTTTACATTCACCCTGAAAAAAAACGTAACAATTGAATGAATAGGAAAATTTTGATAGATTTTTAAAGTTTAAAAATTGAAAAATATTCATCTCATAAAAATCAATTGATTTCACTACGTAACAAAATGGCTCCCAGAGCGCACGCACGCACTTTGTAAACACTGTTTTTTAAACAATGAAAAATAATATTTCTATTATTTTTTAAACAACTTAAATAGTTTATTTCGGAAGCATATTCTATAAAGAAAATAAATAACCCACTTTAGAAAGAGAAATTACGAGTTTTCTATATTTTATTCGCAGTTTTCTGTTGGGGTGCCAAAAATTCCCCCAAAATTCTGATACTGCTAGTGTATGTATTTCTTTTTCTTTATTAAAAATGATGTCAGAATGCTGACGTCACATTTGATCGCCATTCGGTTGTATGATTCTTTAAAATTACATATTAATATATTTTGTATGATTCTTTAAATTACATATTAATATATTTGTATGGTTCTTTAAAATTACATATTAATATATTTTGTATGATTCTTTAAAATTACATATTAATATATTTTGTATGATTCTTTAAAATTACATATTAATATATTTTTTATGGTTCTTTAAAATTACATATTAATATATTTTGTATGATTCTTTAAAATTACATATTAATATATTTTGTATGATTCTTTAAAATTACATATTAATATATTTTGTATGATTCTTTAAAATTACATATTAATATATTTTGTATGATTCTTTAAAATTACATATTAATATATTTTGTATGATTCTTTAAAATTACATAATTATATATTTTGTATGATTCTTTAAAATTACATAATTATATATTTTGTATGATTCTTTAAAATTACATATTAATATATTTTGTATGATTCTTTAAAATTACATATTAATATATTTTGTATGATTCTTTAAAATTACATATTAATATATTTTGTATGATTCTTTAAAATTACATATTAATATATTTTTTATGGTTCTTTAAAATTACATATTAATATATTTTTTATGGTTCTTTAAAATTACATATTAATATATTTTTTATGGTTCTTTAAAATTACATATTAATATATTTTGTATGATTCTTTAAAATTACATATTAATATATTTTGTATGATTCTTTAAAATTACATATTAATATATTTTGTATGATTCTTTAAAATTACATATTAATATATTTTGTATGATTCTTTAAAATTACATATTAATATATTTTGTATGATTCTTTAAAATTACATATTAATATATTTTGTATGATTCTTTAAAATTACATAATTATATATTTTGTATGATTCTTTAAAATTACATAATTATATATTTTGTATGATTCTTTAAAATTACATATTAATATATTTTTTATGGTTCTTTAAAATTACATATTAATATA
>NC_136527.1:146827876-146860376 GCF_053919585.1 Euprymna scolopes
AGCTTCTCTATATCTCACTCCCTATCACAAATGATTACGTTTCCAAACCACAACAACTGGCTTGGATTTTCTACTTACACAGACGCAGCTGGTAGCGCAACACATAGCTTCTCTATATCTCACTCCCTATCACAAATGATTACGTTTCCAAACCACAACAACTGACTTGGATTTTCTACTTACATAGACGCAGATGGTAGCACAACACATAGCTTCTCTATATCTCACTCCCTATCACAAATGTTTACGTTTCCAAACCACAACAACTGACTTGGATTTTCTACTTACATAGACGCAGATGGTAGCACAACACATAGCTTCTCTATATCTCACTCCCTATCACAAATGATTACGTTTCCAAACCACAACAACTGACTTGGATTTTCTACTTACATAGATGCAGCTGGTAGCACAACACATAGCTTCTCTATATCTCACTCCCTATCACAAATGATTACGTTTCTAAACTGTTTCCCTGATCAGCAAGAACAACACGCATCACTTTTAGATTTTTTTCTGACCACAGTTCCCGATGATTGTGTTACGAATGCCCACAGCCCACTTGGGAATGCTGATGATGTAGTGATAATAGTTGAAATCGCCCTAAACTCAAGAGCCAAAGCAGAAGAGCCATTGCTCCAAACATGATCCTACATCTAAACAATATGATATAAATGCAGGAGTGCCTTGGACCTCTATTATTCCTAATATTCATAAATGACCTTCCTGACAAAATTGTCTGTGAGATGGGTATATATGCTGATGACACCACACTCTATAACAGACACGACAGGAAAACAAATGAACACATATCTAAAGAAATGGCAGAAACACTAGAGGATGACCTCCAATCTGTATTGGAATGGGGACAAAAAT
Source organism: Euprymna scolopes (assembly GCF_053919585.1). Classification (NCBI taxonomy): domain Eukaryota; kingdom Metazoa; phylum Mollusca; class Cephalopoda; order Sepiida; family Sepiolidae; genus Euprymna; species Euprymna scolopes. The sequence continues at coordinate 146,828,753 of NC_136527.1, forward strand.
GGATGGTCACATTCAGTACTGTCAAGACTAAACTTGTTTCCTTCAATAATTACAAGAAACTTTCTCTACCACCCATAGCAATGGCCAAAGACTCTTTATCCGAAAGTACATCTTTTAAACTTCTTGGCCTAACATTCACAGGAAACATTGAGAGCATTGCCAGGACCGCTGCGAAAAAGGTAGGTTCTTTCTACCGTGCTAGGAAACTACTAACACCCGAAAGTATCCTGTACCTCTATGAGGCCACCATTCGCCCATGTATGTAGTCTCTCGCTCCTAGACAAGGTTCAAAAGAGAGTCGCCAATCTGATAGGCCGTGAACTGGCATCTAAGCTTCAGCTTCTTTCCCATCGACGAAATGTTGCATCCCTCTGCCTGTTCTACAAGTACTTTAACAGTGAATGCTCTGACGAACTGCAAGCACTTATACCCCCTCAACTTAAATACCCCTAACAAGCAGCAAAATCCCACCCCTTTACAATTGAGATCCCTAGATGTAAGAGAGCCTTCTACTCCAGTAGTTTCTTCCCCAGAACCGCTAGACTTTGGAATTCCCTTCCGGGTTCCTGCTTCCCCAACTGTACTGACATGCAGAAGGTCAAGTGTAACGTGAACCGGCATCTTGCTACCCAACTCCCCACATAGTACCCCTGTAGTTTATGTCCCTGATAGTAGCCCCCTACATTAATTATCAGTCTTCCCATACCAATTTCAGGAAGATGTTTCTTTTTTTTTTGATAAATAAATTAATAATATTTGGCAACAACATTTTATAGGTACAGGCAAAAACAGTGGAAAGACATAGTTTTTTGAGGGGTGGGGGTTACATCTTTATGTTTTTATTCGTTCTTTTATTTTCGAAATTTTTGTTGGGGTGACGATGGAGTTGCCATATAATAATGAAAAAAAAAAAAAAAAAAAAAATATATATATATATATATATATATATATATATATATATATATATATATATATATATATATATATATATCTCATGAAGATGAAATTCATTATCCTAAATTGGGATTTTAATAAAAGCGATTCCTTGTTACTTCAGTAAACAAAAAATATTTTTTTATTTTTAGACACAGATGAAGATGATGAACAATTTGCTTTTAACAAAGGAATACCAGATCCACTTGATTCAAAATCCAAGGTAAATTATTTTTTTTTATCACTAACTGTACTTTTGTTTGTATTATTTTTGTAAATTCTCAGGGCAGGATCCCAGTGATTGAAGGACTTGGGGGGTCAGGGTTTAGTACCCCCACTTCCCAACACACCGTTTTAGCTCTTACCTGGGCTAGACAATCGGATGGTTATATTAGCCCTTTTTTATTTTTTAGATCTACAGCATCTGAATTAAGACAATGGATGTAGGGCCAATTTTGCTGCGAAAGGATACTTTTCTATGCGAAAGGCTAATTTTCTATGATTTAACATTAAAATTAAGTCAAAATAGTAACATTGCAAAAATTGAAATTTCTCATGTACGCGGACCTGTCAGATTTGGCTTATTGAAGAGTATTCTTGGTTTGTTTCTTTACTACATTTACTTTAGAATACAATTAAGATAAAATTGAAAGATTGCAAAAAATTAAATAAAATTTAAATAGTATTCTAAAGGAAATGTAGTTAAACAGCTTAATAAGAACCCTCTGACATGTCCGCACACATGAGAAATTTCAGTTTTTGCAATGTTTCAATTTTATCTTAATTTTAATGTTAAATCATAGAAAATTGGCCAAAAATACATAAGAAATAGATTCTTTTGTAGCTTTACATTTTACGTATTTGTATTCAAAAGATTCGCAAAAGAAAAAAAAGTTATGAGAAAATGTTTTCACGGTTGATAATTTTAGCTAAATTTTGAAGCTAAATAAATTCATTGTAAAAATCCTTGAAAGATAAATGGGTTTGTATTACTGTACACATAGATTCGAAAAAGTTGTCAAAAAAACAAATATATAACAAATAAATATTATCAAAGGCAAGATAAGTTACTTTTCTACCAAACAGGATACATTTTTTGTATTGGAAAATTCAAAATGGCGCCCGACACTCTCTTTAACATGGTGAGTTTGGGAAAAGGTCTTATAAATAATAAACTAGACAAAATACTATTGAAAAAACACCGAATATATATCAACTTATGTCACGGTAACTTATATTGAGCGAGTTTCTAACAGTATTTTGTCTAGTTTATTATTTATAACATCTTTTCCTGAACTTACCGTGTTAAAGAGAGTGTCGGGCGCCATCTTGAATTTTCCAATACATCGGTAAACACTGTATGCTTTTCGAGCTGAATAAACATGTTACATTGAATAAAAACACGAAAAATATATCCAGTTAGGTAGAAAAGTAACTTATCTTGCCTTTGATAACATTTATTTGTTATATATTTGTTTTTTGACAACTTTTTCGAATCTATGTGTACAGTAATATAAACCCAGATAAATATTAGTTTTCTGTGTCTATTTAAACATAACTAGTAAAAGATATTACTAAGATATTAAATTAAATAAAAACACATCTTGTTTGTACAAAAATAGCTTAATTAGCCCCCCAAAGCCCTTTGCAGAATCACAACAAACAGAAGTTTTGTAAACATGTATTATACAGAAGCTCAAATGTCAGACAGTGGAGAGGCTGTCTAAAAATGACATCAGGTAGGTAAAAGAAGGTAGGAGTGCTGGTTTTCTTTTTTTTTTCCCCAGCTGTGCACCCATACATTTCCATCGCAAACGTTTGTATCATTTTTCCATTTTTTTTACTTAATTATTTTTTTTTTTATGTTCCTGCTTTTAAATAAAAAAACAACATAATTTTCATAATGCTCCTATAAAATTTAAATACATTTTTTAATTGTTATAATTGTTTCTTTTCCTGTTTTTGTTTGCTTGTTTTTTTTTTGTCTGGGGGAGTTTTTGATTCTTTTCTGGCTTGTAATGTGTTTGATGGTTGTTCAGTTGTTTTTGTAGAAATGGTTTGTGGTTTTGTTTCTTTTTGTGGTTCAGTAGTGTCTTTACATAATATTATCCTTGGATTGGTTGCAGACATTGCACTATTCATTTTCCTCATTTCTTCTAATAGTTCTTTCATTTCCTTTATTAGTTTGCTTAGGACATCAATTTTCTTGTCAGTTGTATCCGTTACATGTATATGACCATTTTGATTGTTGATTGGAGTAGTTTTTTTAGTTGCATCTGCATATGTTTTAGTTTCAATGATTTTCCTGGCTTCTGGGTAGGATATATTCTTTGTATGTTTTAGTTTGGTCACTTCTTTTTCTCTTTTCCATATTTCACAGTATCTAGAGCCAGCGCCATGATTTCCAAGGCAGTTGGCACACTTGAAATCTTTTCTGCAGTCAATGTGTGGGCCGCTTTCTCCACATCTTCCACACACTGGTAATCGTGTGCACCGATCTTGATGGTGTCCAAACTTCTGGCACTTGAAGCATTGGAGGGGGTTTGGAATATAAATTTCTACATTTATTTTCATATATCCAACTTTCACTTCTTTGGGTATGGTGAGGGAATCAAAAGTTAGTATATATGTGTTGGTATCGATTTTCTCACTGTTTTTTTTTATTTGGACTCTACGAACATCTAACACATTCTGTTTCTGTAAGTTTGTCTTGATTTCCTCCGAGGGACAAAGTGCAAGTTCATGGCTTTTCACAACTCCTTTGCAGATATTTGGGGTTGGATGTCTGTAGCATTTGACTTTGATGTTTACAAATAATTTTAGTTTCAATATTTCTTTAGTTTGTTCTTCGTTATGGGTTTCTATTAGTGGGCTGCCGTTAAATTGTTTTTTAATAGACTTTGGTTTTAAAGTTTTAAAATTTCTTTCAATTTTAAAGGGTGATAGTATGCTCAAAGGAGTTTCCTCTATTGATTCTATTACTACGAATGTTGAGTTCCTTGGTTTTATCGTCTCTTCCTCAGAGCTACTGATGTCAGAGACATCAGAGTGGGTTCTCTTTGGGTGGTTGGGTGGTGTTTGGGAGGAATAAGCCATATATTTATAATCAAAATTTCATAAGAAAAGCAAAAATAAGTTCATGCATTTTTTCCTACTAAAAACTATACCTTTAGTAAATGTATTTTTTGTTTAAAAAAGATATATTTCCTCTAATCTATAATATAAAGCTGAACGTCTGTATCTGTGTGTCACGAACAGGCTCCTATATGGTTAACTATTCTAGAAAACTGATCACATATAATGATAGAAGATGTATCAAGACACAGGGATGGGTATGTTTGATCTGGCAGAACGGTGGTTCATTAAAATTGTGGGGTCTGCATTCGCGCCTGGTCCACAAAGTATGGAAATAAAAAAAGTATGATAGTTTATGAAAAGGAAGGCTTGTAAAGAGATAGCTTCGAATTCGGGGGTATCAAAACCAAAGCAAAATATGATGAAAGTAAAAATAAAATAGATAAACCCCATAATTTATTATACCATACCTGTTCACACTGAAACACTTATCACAATATTCTGTGGATCTATATTAAAAAACCTTGTTAAACTTTGTGACATATTTCCATTCTATGGGGGTTAGGCATGAACGAACACCCCATAATTTTATTATACTATATTTCTTCAAACTAAAACATAATTATCAAAGTATACTTACGCAGATAGATATGAAAAGTCTTTATTAAAGTTTGTGCCTATTTCCATTCTATGGAGACTAGTTGCGAACGCAGACCCCACAATTTTATTATACCATCCCTATTTAAGTTAAAACATACTTATCAAAGTATTATTATGTAAATCTATATCAAAAACACTTGTAAACGTTTTTTTTTAATTTTTAAATTATTTATTTCCATACTTTGTGGACCAGGTGCGAACGCAGACCCCACAATTTTAATGAACCGCCGTTCTGCCAGATCAAACATACCCATTCCTATCATTATATGTAATCATTTTTTTAAAATAGTCACCCATATAGGAGCCTATTCGTGACCAGACACACACACACACACACACACACACACAGACACACACACACACACACACACACACACACACACACAGACACACACACACACACATCCACGACTGAGCACTTTATTGGATTTTTTTCATCGCCTCCTCACACACACACACACACACACACACACACACACACACACATATATATATATATATATATATATATATATATATATATATATATATAAAAATATCAAACTGAATGTCTGTGTGTGTGTGTGTGTGTGTGTGTGTGTGACGAGGCGATGAAAAAAATCCAATAAAGTGCTCAGTCGTGGATGTGATAGCTGAAGATACAATATTTATTACGACAATATACATATTTAAAGGACGTACAAGTGGTTTCATTGCGCTGGATCAACCATAAGAGGTTGGAAAGAGTCAGCACAAATACATCAGCCGACTTCTTCTTAAACTTTCTTCACACACACACACACACACACACACACACACACACACACACTCATACACATACACACACACACTTTCTTCCTTCCATAATCAGAATCTATTGGCGTCGATTAAAATTTGAAACTCTGAGTTTTAAACCCTTGTTTAATATTTTTTTTCTATTTGATTACTTTGCATTGTTTCAGTTTTTCAAAGTCGCTGATGAATTTGCGCTGACTCTTTCCAACTTCTTATGGTTGATTCAGTGCAATGAAACCATTGGTATGGCCTCGAAATATGTATATATAGTGTCATAATAAATATTGTATCTCTCTCTCTCTCTCTCTATATATATATATATATATATATATATATATATATATATATATAAAAGAGTGTAGCCATCAACAATTGTGTTTTTTTAGCCTTTTATCATATTTTTATTTTAAAATATTTTTATAATGCATTTCAAGCTTAGGTTCGCTCTCTTCAGATATTTTCGTAAAAAGTTTTTTTTTAAAATAGGAGTTTGAAATGTTATTTTTACATCTGCTGATACTAAATGTGTTTTCCAGAGTGACGTGGTCTCAGACATTCTATCCCCAACAGTAAGTGTTGGTAGTGTCCGATCAGTTCAAAGAGGAGGCTTTTGGTCCATTTGGTGAAGGTTTTTGTGTTTTTTTATGACTTTCTTTCCCCATGTATAGCACACACTCACACACAATCACACACACATACATATGCATACATGTACATATACACATGCACACGCAGGCATATACACATATACACATGCACATACATAGAAATATATGTAGGAGCATACATATATACATACCCACCTACACACTCACACACGTACTCACACACATCCACCCACTAACGTATCACACGCATATTGGTTAATTTTTTTTCCCCCAATCAAAACACGCATGCATACATGTACTTAAATCATTCAAACATACATGCACACACACACAAGATGGAGAATAGGTAGAAGAAATATATACACACATGCACATATGCACACACATACATATACATGTACACAGACATGTATATATATACATGCATGTATGCACATACACACTCACATACAGCTGCATACTATGCAGGCACAGACACATACATACACGCACATGCATATATATAGAGACATATGCAGGAGCTCACACATACACATACATTAATATACACACATACACTCACGAATACATTTATCCACCGATATATATGCATACATATATATATATACACACACATATATACAGATGTGTATACATTAACAGATGATATATATACACAAACACATATACACAATCACACACATACACGGATACATACACATAGACACACATATATACACACACATGTGTGGACATACACATACATACGTATAATTTCTAATTGTTTAGTTTAGGGAAATGGTATTATACTGGATATGGATGTGCACACCTGTGAAAGTGTGTGCGTGCTTTATTGTGCTTCTTTTGTTTTGTGTGTGAGGGTGCACATTTACCCAAGTATGCATGCGTGCAAGTGTATTTTGTGTTTTGCCTATTTATGTGTATAATTATTGAGAGATGTTTAAGGCGGGGTTGAACTTTGCTATGAAGTTTTTTTCCTGTGTTATTAAGTAGAAGTAGTTGTCAGTTTGGAAGATGGGCATTATCTCGAATCTGCCTCCACTGCATGTGTGTATATGTTGTGATACATGCAGGTGTCTATTTTCCACGATTTTGATGTTGGATTGGTGTAGGGCTACTCTATTACTAAGGTTTTTTTGTGGCACCTATGTAGGATTTATCGCATGCTGCACATTTTATTACATAGACCACGTTTTGTTGAGGTGCAATCTAAGTTTTTTTTAATTTTGAATTATATATATATATATATATATATATATATATATATATATATATATATATAGATATAATTCAGGTTGATAATAATTTTATATAATTTTTATTTATTGTATAATTTTATATATATATATATATATAATCCAGGTTGGAAATATTCAAAAGATATAAGCTATAATTCATATGAATTCCAACAAAGGTCGTTGTTAGTGCTTAATTAAGGAGAGCAAATTTATTTTCTTTACGATGTGCAGACCGTTTCGATCATTATTGATCTCGTCAGGTAAGAAAAAAATTTGGAAATTAAAAATTAAAAAAAGTTGAAAAACATTTTTTAAATTTTAGTGGATGAAATATTTTCCAGTCCTAACATGTGGCATATTTCCCAGTTTTAACATGTAGCATGGTTTAAAAATCTTATGATATGAAGTTGAAAACAAATAGTTTACATTTTTCTGTTAATAAAAAGAGGGGCTTACAAAAATTTGTTGGCAGGGATATAGAGGTTAAAGGGATTGAGAGAGAAAGTTTAAGAAGGGGTTCATGTAACCAGTTAGAGAAGAAAACAGAAAAGGGAAGGTATACAAATGAATATAAATGGGAAGACAATTTGATTTAGGATTTGATAGTGAAGGTAGGATGCATTTATCAATTATGAATTTTGGTTGATCTTTTCATATATATTTTTCTTTCTTTATTAATTTTTCTAAATTGTCAATGCAGCTGCAGCTTAATATTACTGTATTTTATTGGACATTTTATTGAGAATATTATTAGGTGGAAAGTTTTGCTTTATGAGATTAAGAAATTTTTTCCTAAGTTAGTTTTGACATTTAACTTAAAAGGAGGTGTGAACCATATAATTTTCCTTCTCTTATTTCTGGGATTTTGTATATTAGATATATTCTTGTTTTGTATTTTTGTAACGACTGTCTTTAAGTGCTTTACCATAGAACAGTTTGTAAGTGTTAAACATATTTACATTATTATTGCTTATTCTTTTACTGATAGAATTTGGGATGTGTTTTATGGATTTGGGACGGTTTGGGTGTGGATTTACGTATATGGGGTCAGTGTTATCTTTTTTGTAGGATGCATACCTTTTATTCTTTAAATCTAATGTTACATCTAAAAAATTAACGGTTTTTCACTTTTCAACCAATTCTTCTGAATTCATTATCTTTCTGATTTTTTACCATTTAAGACCATTGGAATTCCTGATGATATATATATATATATATATATATATATATATATATATATATATATATATATATATATATATATATATATATATATATATATAATTGATTTCAACAGTTTTTATTGAAAGGTTTCCTTTTTGTTATTCTCTTTTTGCTATCGTAAATAAGCTTATATATAATAGAAGATATTTACAAATGCTATCTCTCTCTCTCTCTCTCTCTCTCTATATATATATATATATATATATATATATATATATATATATATATATATATATTAGACATTCAGAGGAGATTATAAGTAGATATATATAAATACGTAATTTCAGTTAATGTTTGTAGATGTGATGTCGACTGCCTGCATACCAGCAGTAACTATCTTAGTTATATAGGACACATGACTTGTCACATAGTAGAATGTAGAACTAAATAAAATATAAAAATTAAAATCGAGGCATAGCCAATAGATTGCGCCATCAGTATTGTACACTTCATATGTGTGATGACCTGGGTTCGCGCCTATGTCGGAGTATGTTAATGATGAGATTCAGTACATTGAAACCCACTTTGGGTCTGGCATTGTTCGTTGTCAATGCAATTGCTCGATTCCATCTAATTCTGGGTTCTAGCTTTATCATGAAAAAGTGTATGTGAACGGGTATATATATATATATATATATATATATATATATATATATGGTTGACAATATAACATAAAAGCATACAACTCTTGATGTAAAAAGGGTAAACATTATTAAATGGAAAGGTCTTTCATATCAGTTTCGATTGTAGTTATATTGATTACCTTGCAACAAGATATCCCAAAAAGTAATGATATGGAAGCCAATGTTACTTCATTTTTCAGGTTGATCCATTCAACTATTTAGTTTCTTATGAATTACTTTGAAGAATAATAATGTGTGATTTTTATTTTCAGGTTTCAACCTTGGAAACTAATGGCTTCCTTTTACTTGGTATATCATGAATTATAAAGAAAAACCTGAATGAATTAATTCAATATGAAACACTTCTTTGAATTCCGAAATATACCTCAATACTTTGCTGACCAGGACATGAATACAAATGTATACAATATAAAGATACTATAGATTTAAATTTTACAAAATGAGACACATACAAAATTCAAACAATAAGAAACTAAGAAAAGAATTCTTCATAAGTTTTGAAGTAAATTCCTTTCTTCTGCTTCTCTCTCTCTCTCTCTCTCTCATATATATATATATATATATATATATATATATATATATATATATGTATATATATATATATATATATATATATATATATAAAGAAAACCAAATTAATCAATTCAATATTAAACAATTATTTGAACTTCTAAATATATATTATACTATAGATTTAAATTTTACAAAATGAGGCATATACAAAATTCAAACAAAAAGAAATTAAGAAATTGATTCTTCGTAAGTTTTAAAGTAAATTCCTAATATATATTAAAGACATTGCCAAGGCTGCTGCAAAGACGATGCGTCCTCTCTAGAAGACTACTCACATGTTAGAGTATCCGACACATCTACAAAGCAACCATTCGCCCATGTAGGGAGTATTGTTGTAACGTTTAGACTAGTTCCTTTACCACTAGTACCTCAATCTAATATGTCTCAATTTGTCAACTAAGCTTCAATGCATGTCCCGTTGCCACAAAGCTGCATATATAATCTCCATGAAAACAATGGATACAAAGTTGCCAACACACACTAAAGAGCCACATACATGTAAAGTGTGTGGTTCTGAATTTTCAACAAAAAGAAATTTAGAAAGGCATATATTCACACACACTGGAGAAAAACCTTATTCATGTCAAGTCTGTGGTTTAGCATTTTCCCAGAATGCACATTTGAAAACTCATCAGTTTACTCACTCTGGTGAAAAGCCTTATTCCTGTGAAATTTGTGGTTTAGCATTTTCTAGGAAAGCACATGTAAGACGTCATATGGTAACTCATACTGAGCAGGTGTATGCCCCATCTGGTAGGATGCCCCATCCCTGGCTTAAACAAAATGATAAGAAAAATGAAAAAATAGAGTGAAAAGCCTTACTCATGTCAAGTTTGTGGTTCGGGATTTTTCAGGAAAGCACAAGTAGAAAGTCATATGTCTACACACACTGGTGAAAAGCCTTATTCATGTCAGTTTTGTGGTTCAGGATTTACATCGAAATCACAAGTAAACAGTCATATGTTCACACACACACATGCAGCTTGACAGAGCGACGAACATCTGGGAACATGAACCACCACCAATAACATCAAATGGAAAAGTGACCGTGTTCTATGACAAAGACATACAGGCGGGGAGATACATAAAAGACAAGGCCATCAAGCCAGATATTGTAATATGGAACAAGCCTGAAAGAACTGCGCTCATTATCGATGTTACAGTCCCAAATGATTTTGGCCTTAACAGAGCTGAACGGGAAAAAATAACAAAATATCAGGACCTAAAAAATGATCTAAAAACGACATGGTCTCTGAAAGAAATAAACATTATACCGGTTGTGATAGGAGCAACTGGCTTAATAAAAAAGAATCTTCATAAATACTTAGAAGCAATCCCTGGAAGACCAAGCTGTAACGAAATACAAATAGCAGCCATAAAGGGAACAACATCTATTCTTAAAAGAGCCCTCGGATATAAATTTAAATCATAACAGAATCAAGTGTTAGCTCCAGGAGGGAGCCCCTTGATCTCTTAATACTTACTGAAGTAAAATAAATAAAAAAGTGAGAAGCCTTATTCCTGTCAAGTTTGTGGCAAAATCTTTTCGCAAAAGACAAGTTTAAAATATCATATGTTCAAACACACTGGCGAAACACCATATTCGTGTAATGTATGTGGCTTATCATTTTCACATAATTTAATATTAAAAAGGCATATGACCAAACACACTGGCGAGAATCCCTGTTCATGTGATGTGTGTGGTTCAACTTTTCCCCTGAAATCACTTTAAAAAAACATATGTTTATTCACACTGGTGAAAAGCCACATTCATGTCAAGTGTGTGGTTCGTCATTTTCCCAGAAAGCCCACCTAAAACGTCACATGTTTACACACTCTGGTGAAAAGCCTTATTCATGTGAAGTGTGTGGTCTTGAATATTCGACGAAAGCGCAAGTAAAAAGTCACATGTTAACACACACTGGTGAAAAGCCTCATTCATGTAACGTGTGCAATAAAAATTTTTCCCACAAAACAAGTTTAAAATATCACATGTTCAAACACATGGGCGAAACACCTTATTCGTGTGAAGTTTGCTCGTCATCATTTTCTCACAAAACAAGTTTACAATATCATATGTTCAAACACACTGGTGAAACACAAGATGCTTCACTCCAATGGCTCAAGAGCGGGAGACTTCCATTTGATGAGGAAAGACTCATTGTAGCCAGTCAAGACCAAGGCTTACTCACAAATGGATTCAAAAAAATGGCTGGCCTACAAGCAAATGGCCAATGCCGGTTTTGCCACTCAGCAATTGAGAGCCCAAGCCACCTAATGTCTGCATGTCCTATCCTATTGGCAGATGGCCTCTACACTGCCCGCCACAACAAAGTATGTAAGTACCTTCATTGGAAAATCTGTGGAGAGATGCAGCTTGACAGAGCGACTAACATCTGGGAACATGAACCACCACCAATAACATCAAATGGAAAAGTGACCGTGTTCTATGACAAAGACATACAGGCGGGGAGATACATAAAAGACAAGGCCATCAAGCCAGATATTGTAATATGGAACAAGCCTGAAAGAACTGCGCTCATTATCGATGTTACAGTCCCAAATGATTTTGGCCTTAACAGAGCTGAACGGGAAAAAATAACAAAATATCAGGACCTAAAAAATGATCTAAAAACGACATGGTCTCTGAAAGAAATAAACATTATACCGGTTGTGATAGGAGCAACTGGCTTAATAAAAAAGAATCTTCATAAATACTTAGAAGCAATCCCTGGAAGACCAAGCTGTAACGAAATACAAATAGCAGCCATAAAGGGAACAACATCTATTCTTAAAAGAGCCCTCGGATATAAATTTAAATCATAACAGAATCAAGTGTTAGCTCCAGGAGGGAGCCCCTTGATCTCTAAATACTTACTGAAGTAAAATAAATAAAAAAAAAAGTGAAAAGCCTTATTCGTGTGACGTTTGTGGTTTAGCTTGTCTCAATAATTCACATTTAAAAAGGCATATGTCGAAACACATTGGGGAAAAACCATTTTCTTGTGAAGTTTGTGGTTCAGAATTTTCCCAAAAATCAAATTTAAAAACCCATATGATAACACACACTGGTGAAAAAAAAAAGGTAGCAATAAAAAGGGTTAATGTTGCTCTCAAGAGACTAGTGCCATATAGCACAACCCTGACTGAGTTAAATCAGGTGTCTTATGCATCAGGACTCTACATTGTAAGGAAAGTAATGCCAACATTCCAAAAACAACGGGAACCAGAGGCAAAAGACAAAATACCACGCTGGAAACAAAAGATCCAAAACCAGCTAAACCTGTGCCGAAGGGAATTGTCCCAGATTAAACAATTCCTAGCCGCCCCTGCTGTACAGGGACGACTGAAGAACATCATCGGCAAACTCAGCAGGAAATATGGTACAAAAGCAGGACAGCTACAAAACGTAGCTAGAGAATTAGAAGGAAAAATCCCAGCACTTTCCAAACGCATTAAGAAAAGAGAAAGCAAGAATAGGGCAAAGCATGAAAACAAAACATTTAAGCAGAATGCTCGGTTATTTTACCGTAACCTAATAAGGAACACTATAACGGTGAATAACCCGCCCAAAATGCAAGAGCTGGAGGATTATTGGAGGCCTCTCTTTGAGAACGAGATCACCCATAACAAAGAGGCTCAATGGATCCATACCATTGAGAGGAGCCTAGAAAATAAGCCAGAGATGCCGGAGCCAAAAATAACAGCTGGCACTATAAAAATGAAGCTAAATGGCGTCTCAAATTACAAAAAGCCTGGCATAGACAATCTCCCCAATTTCTGGCTGAAACAACTAACATCATTACATGGGCATTATAGCAGTTGTTTCAACAGAATATTGAGCGGTGAAGAAACCACACCAGAATGGCTATTAAGAGGAGATACAACCCTCATAGCAAAGACAATAAAACGCAACGCCCTAATAAATACAGGCCCATTTGCTGTCTCACTACCACCTACAAACTCTTCACTGGCCTTGTTGCGGACAGTATATACCAACATCTCTCCTGCGCCACATATCTTGAAAAAGAACAAGCAGGCTGTAGGAGGGACTGTCTAGGTACCAAAGACCAGCTCTTAACAAATAAAACTATCTTGGAAGACTGTAGGAAGAGACAGCGAAATTTAAGTATGACTTGGATTGATTATCAGAAGGCTTATGACAGTGTACCACACACGTGGCTTCTACGCTGTCTAGAGCTATATAAGATACACCCGATAATCAAACAGGCCATAGCTACACAAATGAAAATGTGGCAAACAAACATGACATCAAGCCACACAAAAGGAAATATAAGGGTCACGGACGTAAACATCAGGCGAGGAATCTTCCAAGGAGATAGTTTATCCCCTTTACTCTTCTGCTTGGCAATAGATCCGTTAAGCAAACTTTTAAACAAAAACAAATGTGCTTACAATCTAAGCCAGGACCGCCGACAAGACCCAAACAAACGAATTAACCACCTGCTCTTCATGGATGACCTCAAGCTGTATGCCAGTTCTGATGCCGACTTAAATGAACTCTTGCAAGTCATATATAACTTCTCCAGAGATATTGGCATGAAATTTGGACTGGACAAATGTGCCAAGTGCTCCATCAAATCTGGGAAGAAGATCGAAATTGAAAATATACAGCTTGATGAATATACCACCATCAAGGACCTAGAAGGACAGGAAGGATACAAATACCTTGGCATAGAAGAGAATGATACCATCCAGCATGCCAAGATGAGAAACAAAATTGGAAGTGAGTACATACGCCGAGTCAAGAAGATATGCAAAACAGAACTCACAGCCAGAAACAAAATAACAGCCATTAACCAACTAGCCATGCCAGTGGTAACATACAGTTTTGGTATTGTCGACTGGCCACAAAAAGACATAAATAGACTAGACACTAAGACACGTAAAATGCTGACAATGTATAAAGTAATATACAGAAACCAGTGTCTGTCTAGAATGTATCTGCCCAGATGGAAAGGAGGTATGGGGCTCTCGGAGATTGACCATCAACATCGTGCAACTATTGTGAGCACCGGACAATATCTGATGAGCTCTAAAAACCCAACTCTCAAGATGGTACACCAACATCAGGAATCAAGAGCCAGTAGAACAACATCCATCACAAAACTGGCCAAACATTTTGGGAAAGACTGTCTTACAAGTGAGACAGAAACAGAAAAGATACCTGCGACTGAAATAGCCAGAAAAAATCGCCAGAAATACACTAAAGCTTTCCATGACAAGAAAGTTGAAGAATGGGCCAACCAACAACGGGCCAAGTATTTTCTGGACGAATATAACCAAGACTATATTGATAAGGAAGGGTCTATAAGCTGGCTAAAGGATGGATCGCTCCACTATGACCAGGAGAAGTTTATAATAGCTGCCCAAGATCAAGGCTTGATGACCAATGCGTTTAAAAAATGAGTGGTCTCAGCAAAGACAACAAATGCAGGTTCTGCCACACAGAAGTAGAGAGTGTGAGCCACCTGATTTCTAGCTGTAAGGTTCTGCTAGGGGACGGCTACTATACAATGCGACACAATGAAGTATGCAAATATCTCCACTGGACGATCTGCAATAAGTTAAATATCGAATGCAGTAAGAAGTCATGGGAACATATACCTGAAAGAACAGTCGGTAACAAGTCATATACCATCCACTATGACTATGCAATCCCTACAGCCACATACCTAGAAAACGGAGCTATAAAACCCGACATTGTAATATTGGACAAGAAGGAGAAGGAAGCAACCTTGGTGGAAGTTAGTGTCCCGAATGATGCTGGGTTAAACAGAGCTGAGAGGGAAAAGATTACCAAATACCAGGGTCTTATGTATGACATGAAAAGAAACTGGAACCTTAAGAAGATCTCTATCATTCCAGTAATTATAGGAGCAACCGGACTTATGAAAAAGAATTTTACAAACTATCTTACAAATATACCAGGTAAACCAAGTGCAAAGGAGATTCAAACAATTGCACTTAAAGGGACGGTTAGAATCTTAAAAAGATCTCTCGGTTGGAGTGTCTAAAATAGCAGGTGTATGTTTGGCATCTGGTAGGATGCCCCATCCCTGGCTTAAACAAAATGATAAGAAAAATGAAAAAATAGAGTGAAAAACCTCATTCATGTCAAGTGTGTTGTTCAACATTTTCTCATAAAATAAGTTTAAAATACCATATGTTCAAACACACTGGCAAAACCCCTTATTCTTGTGAAACATGTGGATTAACATTTAGCCATGAAATGAGTTTAACAGCGCATAGGTCTACACACACTGATGAAAATATGGCATGGATAGATTATCAGAAAGCATTTGATAGTGTACCCCATTCGTGGATACTAAAATGCCTTGAATTATATAAAATCCACCCGACCATACGAGAAATTTTAGCTGCCCAAATGAAGGAGTGACAAACATCCATTACCTTAAACCATAACGGGGGAAGGATATCCATCCCAAATATAAGAATAAAAAAAGGTATCTTCCAAGGAGACAGTTTATCTCCTCTACTATTTTGCCTGTCAATTGATCCTCTAAGTAAGCTTCTAAAGAACTACCAAGGTGCTTATAATCTAAGCTACAGCCGCCAAAGAGAATCCTCCAAGTTAATAAACCATTTATTTTTCATGGATTATCTTAAGCTTTATGCTAGCTCAGATAAGGATTTAGATAATCTACTGAAAATTGTCCACACTTTTTCGAATGACATCAAAATGAAGCTCGGACTGGATAAGTGTGCTATGTGTACTCTGAAAGCTGGCAAGAAGATATCTATTGAAAATATACAGCACGATGAAAATAGTGTAATCAGAGAACTGGATGAACAGGAAACATACAAATTACTCGGCATTGATGAAAATGAGTCCATCCAGCATTCAAAGATGAGAGAGAAACTAAGCGAAGAATATTTACGCCGGGTAAGAAAAATCTGCAAAACTGAAATCACAAACAAGAACAAAGTTACGGCAATTAACCAACTTGCCATGCCAGTACTAACATATAGTTTTGGCATTATTGACTGGCCTCAGAAAGACATAAATTGGCTTGACACAAAGACAAGGAAAATGCTAACCTTGTACCGAGTTATTTATCGAAATCAGTGCATGCCTCGTTTGTACCTACCCAGGCGAGAAGGAGGTATGGGACTCTCGGAAGTCAATCATCAACACAGAGCCACAATCGTCAGCATAGGTCAGTACATAATAAGTTCCTGTAACCCGAAGCTTATGAAAATTAAAGACCATTATGAGAACCGAGCAAGTAGTACAACATCTATAACACAACTTGCCACTCATTTTGGAAAAGATTGCCTTACAAATGATACTGAGAACCCAAACAAGCCTGCCACTGACATAGCCCAGAAAAGTGGGAAAAATACACTAGCCAGTTCCATAGTGTTAAAACAGAAGAATGGACCAACCATAAACGGGCAAAATACCTACCGACTGAACTATCCCAAGAATATATTGATAGGGATGGTTCCCTGGACTGGCTCAAAAGAGGATCCCTCCATTACGACCAAGAGAGGTTGATATTGGCTGCACAAGACCAGGGCCTCATGACAAACGCCTTCAAAAAGATGTGTGGTCTAAGCAACAATAATAAATGCAGGTTCTGTAGCACTGAGGTTGAGAGGGTGGACCACCTGATTTCTGGTTGCAAAGTCCTACTTGGAGACGGTTATTATACAGATCGCCATAACGGAGTTTGCAAATACCTTCACTGGAAGATATGTAAGAAACTCAACATTCAGTGTAGTAAAAACTCCTGGGAACATATACCCGAACGAACAGTTGGGAATGACAACTACACTATTCACTATGACTACATAATCCCTACTGCTACATATCTTGAAAACGCAGCTGTTTAACCAGATATAGTGATTTAGGACAAAGCAAACAAAAAAGCGACCGTAATAGAGGTCAGTGTACCCAATGATACAGGGCTTAACAGAGTTGAGAGGGAAAAGATAACAAAGTATCAAGGACTTATGTATGATATGAAACGAAATTGGAAATTAAAAGACGTTTCAATTATACCAGTCATCATAGGAGCAACTGGGCTTATGAAAAAGAACTTTAAAAAGTACATAGCAAGCATACCCGGTGAACCAAGTGCAAGTGAAATACAAACGATTGCACTGAAAGGGACGGCTAGAATCCTGAAAAGATCTCTTGGTTGGACTCACTAAAATAGGGGTAAATGTCAGACATCTGGTTGGATGTCCCATCCCCTAGAAGAAAAAGTTTAAGAAAAATGAAAAAAAAAAGAGAGAATGAAAACACTAAACAAGCCTGTCACGAAAATAAGAAGAAAGAGCTAGCAGAAATATACCAAGACTTTCCAAAAGAGGAACCTTGTTGAGTGAGGCCAATATCAACATGCAAAGTATTTTCTGGAGGAACTCTCCTAGGAATACGTAGACAGAGAAATTTGCTTGGACTGGCCCACGATCAGAAGAGGTTTATAATAGCTGTTCAAGGTCAGGGATTGATGATGAATATCTTCAAGATATCAGGTCTTAGTAACGACAACAGATGCAGGTTCTGTCATAGAAATGGAAAGTGTGAGCCACCTGGTATCAAATGGAAAAGTTATTTTGGGGGACGGCTGCTACATTTCCCCCACTCTATATCTGTGCCTAAATCAAAACATGGATTCCATGAACAAAGCTTCTTTCACGCCTGTGGAACTCTGTTCCGTCTGCCTGCTTCCCTCCGGACTACAACTTGGATGTCTTCAAGTCCAATGTTAACAAATTCCTAATGAACCGCCCCCTTAAGTAAACACATCAGCAAATCTCCACACTAACATAATGTACTTGCAATAACCCTTATCCCTGAGTGGCTTCCGGGCCTTGATAAGTGGTGATCACTGTGTAAAAAAAAAAAAGACAGAGAATGGCAATCTTTCCAGATTGAGGACCAACATTAGCGAGCAAAGTATTTTCTGGGGGAACTCTCTCAGGAATACATGGACAAAGAAGGTTCCTTGGACTGGTTCAAGAGGGGAGCCCTCCACCACTGCTCAAGACCAGGGATCGATGACCAATGCATTCAATAAGATGACAGGTCTCACTAATGACAACAAATGCAGATTTTTCCCCAGGGAATTGGAAAGTGTGAGTCATCTTGTATCAAGTTGCAAGATTCTTTTGGGAGATGGCTACTACACAGCGAGACATGATGGAGTATGTAAGTACATCCATTGGACCATCTGTAAAACATCAAACCTCCAATATAGCAACAAATCCTGGGAACATCAACCAGAAAGAACAGTTTGAAAGGACTTATATACCATACATTACAACCATGTTATCCCTACAGCCACCTTCCTTGAAAATGCTGCTGTAAAACCTGACATAGTTATATGGAATAAGTCAGAGAGAGTTGCAATCTTGGTTGACTTGATTGTCTCTAACGATGGACGTCTGAACAGAGCTGAAAGGGGGAAACAGAACAAATATCAAGATCCCATGTATGATATGAAGAGAAACTGGAATTTTAGGAGGATTTTTGCCATTCCAGTGATTATAGCTACCACAGGGCTTAAGAAGAAGAACCTGAACTCTTACCTTATGAAAAAGAACTCTAAATTTGTGTTTCAACATTTTCCTCTGAAATGGAACACATACATTAAATCCGTTGCCACGGCCGCTGGGAAAATGGTCAGATCCTCCTATCGATCCAGTAGATATCTCACTGCTGATGCAATTCTCTATCTATATAAGAGCCAGGTACGTCCAAGGATGAAGTACTGTTGCCATATTTGGGCAAGAGCTGCCAGAAAGGACTTATCCTGCCTTGATAGAGTTCAAAATAGACTTCGTAGCCTCGTAGGAGATGTCCTTTTCTCTTCCCTGCAACCTTTTTCTTACAGAAGAGATGTTGCGAGTTTGTCTCTGATTTATCATTATTTTCATGGCAAGTGCTCGACTGAGCTTCAATCTATGGTCCCCCCCTCGCCAAACTTTCACAAGAAACACTCATCAAACAGAAAACACTATCAATAATTTCCTCCACTCTTTATCTGTGCCTAAACCTAAACGTAGATTCCATGAACAAAGCTTCTTTCTTAGAACTGCACGCCTATGGAATTGTCTTCCATTTTCCTGCTTTCCAGCTGACTAGAATATGGTTGTCTTCAAGTCCAACGTAAACAAGTTTTTGATGAGCCGTTCCATATAAGTTAACAAATTTACCAAATTTCCATTACTAACGAGTACAATATTGTCCAATTGTCTACTGTATACTCTTTAACCTTTATCCTTGAGTGACCTCTTGGCCTTGATAAGTGGTGATGCCTATGTAAAAATAGTTTAAACTACCATAAGTTCATCATTTAGCCATAAAATGAGTTTAAAAACACACTAGTGAGTTCGTTGTTGTTGAGAGCCTTCTACTTCTTATTGATGATCTTGTGCCATGGAAGTGAAAATGTGAACAACCATTAGTTCAATATATGTTTAAACAACCATCTACACTTCATGGATGCCATGGAAGTGGAAATGTGAACCACTTGGTATCAAGATCTCATATATGATATGAAGAGTTGTTGCTCCTGATAGTAGCCCCTTACACCAAAGTGGCAATGTTTGGGGTGAAAATGTAATAAAAAAATTAAAAAAAAAAGAGAGAAACTGGAATCTTAGGAAGATATCAATCATAGCACAGAAGAAGAACTTTAAATTTTTGTTTTAACATTTTCCCACAAAATATGTGTAAACAACCATAACTTCCAAATTTATCTATAAAATGAGTTTAAAAGCACATATCTACTCACACTGATGAGTCAAGGTCACTGTTGAGAGCCAAGCAAAAGAGTGAACCATCTACTCTTCATGGGTGATCTTACACATGATCTGCCGGATGATCTTACACATGATCTTACACATGATCTGCCATGGAAGTGGAAAGTGTGAGCCATCTAGTATCAAGTTGCAAGGCTTTTTGGAAGGACATCAGCTTAAAAAAAAACTGCTATAAATGAATCATACATTATAACCATAGAATCCCTACAACAACCTCCCTTGAAAATGCTGCTGACATAATCTATATATATAAAAGCGAAAATGTATGTATGTATATATGTACGCTTTTCCTCGATGTCCACAAAAGGCTTCTTTCAGAGAAGCGCTTGCTCGGTTCACAACTTCTTAAAACTTTTTATATCATCTATAAATTGTAATATCTCAGACTTACCCTGTCTATTTAATTTTATTGACTTTCAAACGTTAATTATTCCACATTTCCCGCATCGGCATGCGTTACATTTGGTTTTCGGTATAAAAAAAAGTGAAACTCGACTCTAATCACGGGTCGAAAGCCAGTTGTCTCAAGAGAGCTAAGTAACGTTTGTTCAATGTCGACTTCCTCATATCAGACTGTAGCTTTCATTTCGCTCCTCCTAATAAACAAGGAGGGTTTTTTTTTAAAACAAACAAACCGATTTATTCACCTCATTCAAAACTGTCCCGCACAAAATGCTAACTGCTGAATACCTATCGCCGTCACGTCAATCAAAAACGCGCACCTGTTTTTTTTTTAACACTTTACTATTTTCCAACTGCACGTCGTGAAGGCTTCGTTTTTTTTTCACGGGCACCTGTTTTTTTTTCACATTTTCGTTTTTTTTTTTTATCATACCCCGAAAAACACCCGGGCAACGCCGGGAACCCCTCACTAGTATGTAATATAAATCTCACCTAAATTTATGTATGAATATATGTATGTTTTTATGTCTGTCTAAAACTTTTGACAGAGGCAACAGATTTTCACAAGATTATTATCATTTCGAAGCTCAACCCTTTGGACAACAAATATGGAAACATTGGCCAAAAACATTAATTCCTTTTTGATTTCTGAGAACTTTAACTGAAGTAAAATGAAACAAAGGATGAAAAGCAATGCAGATTTTGTCACTCGGCTGTTGAAAGCCCAAGTCACCTAATATCCAGATACAAGATCCTTCTAGCCGATGGTCATTACACTGCCCACCACAACAAAGTATGTAGATACTTACACTGGAAGATCTGTGGAGAGATGCAATTAGACAGATCGTTGAACATCTGGGAACATGAACCACCACCAATAACATCAAACGGAAAAGTGACAGTGTTCTACGACAAAGACATACAGGCAGACAGATACTTAAAAGACAAGGCTATCAAGCCAGATATAGTAATATGGAACAAGCCTGACAGAACTGCACTCATTATCGATGTCACAGTCCCAAATGATTTCGGCCTTAACAGAGCTGAACGGGAAAAGATAACTAAATATCAGGACCTAAAAAGATGATCTAAAAACGACATGGTCTCTGAAAGAAATAAACATTATACCTGTTGTTGTGATAGGAGTGACTGGATTAATAAAAAAGAATCTTCATAAATACTTAGAAGCAATCCCTGGAAGACCAAGAAGTACAAATAGCAGCCATAAAGAGAGCAGTATCTATTCTTAAAAGAACCCTCGAATATAAATTTAAATCATAACAGAATCAAATGTTAACTCCAGGAGGGAGCCCCTTGATATCTTAAAACTTACTGAAGTAAAATTGTAAAAAAAAGTGAAATATCAGGACCTAAATATGATCTAAAAACGACATTGTCTCTGAAAGCGATAGGAGTAATAAAAAGATCTCTTAAAACTTCGACTGAAGTAAAATAAATAAAAAAAATGATAAACGTCATTCATGTGAAGTTTGTTTTCAACGTTTTCCCACAAATCTTATTTAAAATCCCACATATTAACACACACTGGGAGGTGTTTGTCAGAACAACCTGGCACGAGGATACTTTTACCAAATATTCAAAATCACATAATATTCGCTGCCCAAATAAGATCTCCTCACTATTGCTAACCTATATTAGCTTTTATGAAGAATAGTACATGTTACCTCAAGTAATAGCACGGAGCTGGATACTCCACCAGACTAGATAAATTCTTGTCCTGAAATCCAGTAAGACCAACAGATCAAAATGAAAGATATACTACAACTTATAAAAATGGTTAATTGGGGAGAAGAAAATTATGTTCTCAATTTCTTTACTAACTCAGTGCTTGAGAGATAAAGAACTTAAATGGAACATTCGAATATCTATGTATCTCATATAGAGTTCAAGTGTTAGCCCCAGGTTGTGGGCCCCTTGATTTCTGAGAACTTCGACTGAAGTAAAATAAAACAAAAAAAATGAGAGGACTACTAGATACTTGGGTATCTTTGGTCTCTCTGTCATGGGGTTTGTTGGAAAATCTGATATAAGGATGCTTCAAGTTTGAAGTAAACCCTGACCAAACATTCAAACAAAAATGAAAATGAAAAATTCTAAATCTACGAACTGGCAGGATGTCGCCGAGAATAAAAAGATCCCCTCAGCATGGCTTTGCACTGGGTCATATGAGGAAAGCAACGGTGCACCTTCTCCTAGTGATGTTATCACAAGTAACAGCACTAAGCTGAATACTCCACCTGACCCAACCAACTCTAGTCTTGGAATTCGGCAAAACCAAACAAGGACCACCAAAAAAAGGAACTGTAATCTTATCAAGTGGTCTGTTTAGGAGAAGAAAATAATTCTTCACTTTTTGCATACTCAAGAAATATATTGAGGCCCAAATAAGATCTTCTTAAAGGTATTAGAGACAACGACCAAAAACTAACTCTCGATCATGTCACAGATAAATATCTTATCAAAGAGGTAAGCAATGCAATAGAGCTAAAGGCTCTTGCTGAGGCAGAGAAGGACTTTAGCCAAAAGGATACAACTAAATGTATGCAAACTCAATGGGTCAGAGAGGATAAATGGACGCTTATATGGGCGATGGAGTATGCAAAAATTAAGCACTCAAAACTCAAAGAAAGATGCCAAGAATGGCAAAAAATCTTTAAGCATCATTGTCCAAATAAGAAAGGCATCGCAAGAGAAAAACTTACATGCTAGAAGTTTAACTTCATGAAGAACAATGCTTTCTACGGAGCAGATTTCCAGTATGATTAGAGACATTCGCTTGATGATTGAAGATGACATCTGCCCAATAAGCAACCCCATTCCTATCCCCATAGAAATTACACTGGAACCCACTTCGCCTCAACTACCCGACATGGTCTCACTCAACTTAACACTGACAGAGGAAACGTATTATCAAGGGCAATGCCCAATAAACCACAATAACTCTCCCCAAGGTTCAACCCCGAAAATATCCCAACTAAAAACTAGGTAAAAACAACACCGCAATGCCCTACCAGTAAATATGACACTGGATGCAGATCAGATGGAGCTGGAGGAAGAACTGGCTAACAGAATAGAAATTGCACGATGCCTGGCTGTTGGAGATCAAATCGGCCCAGACTGGTGAAAATAATTCTTGTTACAAAAGTAAATGATGCTCTCACAAAAATTGTCGCAACTTTTGCGTCATTACCTGAAATAAACCATGCAACTTTTGTGTCGTTAACTGAAATAAACCATGCAACTTTTGTGTCGTTAACTGAAATAAACCATGCAACTTTTGCATCATTAATTGAGGCAGCATGGTTTATGCAGAGGAAACTTTTGCCCCAACATAAAGAGAGAAGAGATGGAAAATTTAAGGCCAAAACAAAAGAACCAGTCTGGAAAAGTAGGCTTCAACAGAAAATCTTAAAATTCCGAAAGAAAACATCCCACATATCTGCCTTTCTGTTAGGGGAAAAATTAAAAACGAAGATAAACTTAAAACCGACTATTCTCTTCATAACCAAGTGCAGCTAAGATAGGAGAAAACCAAGCTGAA
Organism: Euprymna scolopes; assembly: GCF_053919585.1. NCBI lineage: Eukaryota > Metazoa > Mollusca > Cephalopoda > Sepiida > Sepiolidae > Euprymna > Euprymna scolopes. The sequence goes on from NC_136527.1 coordinate 146,853,267, forward strand.
ATAAAAGCTTTAGCTGCACAAATTAAAAATAAATCAAAGAAAATGGAGTCCAAGTCATTGAATAGGTTGTTTGACAAGAACCCAAGGATGGTGTACAGAAATTTAATTCAAGAAGAAATCAAAGTAAAGTCACCACTGACACAAAAAGAAGTGGAGTCATTCTGGAGGCCACTGGATGAGGACCTCAAACAACACCAAGAGAGGAGTGGATAAATACAATTAAATAGGCTGTCAAGGGCAGACCAGATATATCACCACTGAAAATCCCAAAAGATGCTGTACAAAGAAAAATCACTAAATTTAGCAACTTTAAAAGCTCAGGAATTGACAAGATTCCAAATTTCTGGCTTAAAAATCTCATGATCATTATGTGCAGGCGTTTACTCGTGTTGTCAGTAGCGGGGAAGGTTCACCAGAGTAGCTAACTGTTTGCAAAATAACTGATACTCAAGAGCCAAGAGACTCACTTGCCCAATGAATACAACCCCATCAGCTGCCTCTCAACCACGTACAAGTGGCTTACAGGAATAATTACAGATGCAGTCTACCAACACGTAACAGATGGCGAGTACTTTGAAAACAAACGAAAAAGATGTACCAGGAATAAACTGGGTACAAAGGACCAACTTCTCAATAAAACCAGCCTTGAAGACTTATTCATATCAAGTGTGTGATACACCATTTTCCTATAAAACTTTTTAAGACATATGTTCACACATAGATGTATTTTCAGGGAAATCACACATAAACTCTTATATATTCATACACATTGTCGAAAAATTACATGAAGGTCAAGTGTGTGGGTCAACATTTTTGAGAGCATACGACTTGAAAAGACATATGGTAACCCACCTTCCCTAAATGACTGGCCTTAATAGAGCTGAATGTGAAAACTTGACAAAATATCAGGACCTAAAATGATTTCAAAACAACGTAGTCTCTGAAAGAAATTCATATTATACCAGTTATAATTAAAGGAACTTACCTAATAAGAAAAAATTAATATGTTGTACACTTTTTTGTAGTTGATTGGACATAATCTCTGGAAGACCAAGCTGTAACGAAATAAAGGAAATTACGTCTATTCGGATATAACAGGACTTTATACTACAGGTCCCTAGTTCAAGCAGTTTCAGCAGCTAAAAATAGGAAATGTAAAGGCTTAAAATCCCAACCATAAAGAAGGTGTTGCTGTTTTTCTACTAAAAGTTTGAAAAGCAGAGCAAAACATCAAATAAAAGTAAAATGTGAATTTTTAAAAACAATGTAATTAACGAATAAATCTATATGAATTTGTATATTTTTTATTTTGTCATTTTTTTCTTTATCTTCTTAATCTATTTTTTGAGTTTCGCATTATCCTGCTAAGTCTTCTGTTAAAGAATTGCTGTAATTATTCCCCAAAACACTTATATATACATATATGTGTATATGTACACACATATATGTATTATATATATATATATATATATATATATATATATATATATATCTTTATATATATATATACATATATACATATCTTTATATATATATACATATATATATATCTTTATATATATATATACATATATATATATATCTTTATATATATACATATATATATATCTTTATATATATATACATATATATATATCTTTATATATATATACATATATATATATATCTTTATATATATATACATATATATATATCTTTATATATATACATATATATATATATCTTTATATATATACATATATATATCTTTATATATACATATATATATATCTTTATATATACATATATATATCTTTATATATACATATATATATATATATCTTTATATATACATATATATATATCTTTATATATATACATATATATATACATATATATATACATATATATATACATATATATATATATCTTTATATATATACATATATATATATATATCTTTATATATACATATATATATCTTTATATATATACATATGTATATACATATATATATATCTTTATATATATACATATATATACATATATATATATCTTTATATATACATATATATACATATATATATATATCTTTATATATATACATATATATATATCTTTATATATATACATATATATATCTTTATATATATACATATATATATATATCTTTATATATATACATATATATATATATCTTTATATATATACATATATATATATATCTTTATATATATACATATATATATATATCTTTATATATATATACATATATATATCTTTATATATATATATCTTTATATATATATATATCTTTATATATATATATATCTTTATATATATATATATCTTTATATATATATATATATATATATATATATATATATATATATAAATAAAGATTATCTTATAAATTTTCGTACTGTGTGTGTGTGACGCGGTTTATCTCAGTCCACAGGCAACCCACCCAGGCAAGTAAAGTACCGAAATGAAGCTTATGAAACAGCGGATGTTTTAGTGATATTTATATCCATGTTTGGTATATGGAAATGCAAAGAAAAAAAAGCTGGGCAAACTTGAGTCCTTGTATATATAAATAAAGATAGATTATATGAATAAAGAGTTTTTGTGGTACAAAGATTTATTTGCATTTGGAAAATCTTAACGAAATCAAATGTTAGCTCCAGGAGGAATTAGCTCCCTTGATGTTTTGAAAGTAACTGAAGTAAAATTTAAAAAGCAAAAGCGAAAACATTCAATATAGCAGCAACTCGTGGGAACATCAAGCTAAAAGAACTGTAAAAAATGAGTTGTACACGAAACATTAAAAGGCCATGGGGTAATACGCACACTGACGATAACTGAATGGAGAAAAACTAATCATGAATAATAATGCAAATCATGTGACAATGAGGTAAATGTTTAGATTAGATGCTGATATGAATAATAATGCAAATCATGTGACAATGAGGTAAATGTTTAGATTAGATGCTGATATGAATGATAATGTTTTCGACTATGCTGAATACGAAAATCGCATTGAAATTTTGCAGAAAAATGTGTTGTTATCGTGATATAAAAAGTTTTATTATGCATTGTATTCTTTGGCGAGCATCTTTTTTTTACGCACGTGCGCGCACCATAAACAAATCTACGCGCGTAACAAAGATGGTCGCCAAAGAATACAATGCATAATACTACTTTTTTAGGCACCGCCAAAACTGGGGGGGGGGCAGGTAAGTACTTTTTGACGGACTGTCTTTTTAAAAATCTACCAAAAATCAGGTAATTATCCGATCAATACGAAATTTTCAGCGATTATTAAGAGAAGAATGAACTTTATAACAATGTACTTATTTTTCATAAACGATATTTATATATATATATATATTTTTACTTACAACCCCCTTGTTTTGAGGTGGTACAAATATGCTTAAAATAATCATCTGAAACTGAACAAAACATATTGTGTTGTTGTAAGGGACAGAAATACAGATTAACAACAAAATATTTGCATACCTTATTTTGACGTCTGAATATCAGAACTTCGATTGTGTTTAATTATCCCGCTTTCGAGTTTGGAAGTGTGAAATTCGGTGAATATGTTAAGTAAAATAATTAATTTAAGTTAAGCAAAACAACAAAAATTTGTTTAATATTTATACGAAAAAAGCCATTTTAAAATCTTTGATGAATAAATTAACAATTTTTTTTGAGCGAGCCATTATTAAACAGGGCATGCTTTGAAGAATCAATACAAAAAAAATCGATAAATATTGTGCCCTTTGTGTTAAAAATAGCATCATTTCTCAGTCTCAGTCGTGAAGGATTTCTCCTCCACCGAAAGAGAACAAGAAATAGAAGTGCAACATCTGAAGAACAGATACTACACTTTGATCTTGACCAAAATAACTTTTGTAACTTGGAAATTTAAACTTTTTAAAATTTACCGAAATGACGGTGGGCGTGGCTTGATGTTTTATAAGTTTTTTTTTTATTTCAACCAATGAGATTGCTTCGTTTCTTGATGACGTCACAGGATTGTTTCTATCATTTGAACATTTTTATCAATGTCGAAAGAGTATGAAATGTTCGAATATTAAGGATTTCTTTCTCTGAAAATAAATCCAAGTTGACGAACTGACGAGTTTGGTTGGCTTTATGTGTGAAATTGTTTTTTTTTATTATTACTATTAATTCAGAAAAAGAAACATTCTATTCAATGGGAAAGAGGCGCTTCTATATTATTTAAAGAAAAATAAATATTGAATTTCAAGGGAAACAAATGGTGCATACGTAATTGTCAGGTCTCAAATATTAACACGTCCAAAAATTACGAAAAACAATAGGGTAGTAAAAATAATTATTAACGAAAAAGAAAATTGGGAAGAGAAGCGAAATCACTATAATATTACGCTTACTAAAAAATAGAAAAGTTTTCAGGGGAGATAATTAAGCTCTGTTACGTCACGTGATGAACGTAATTCAAAATGTCGGACAAAATTTTATTCCTCATATAAACTTTTATTAATAAAGATTTTTCTACCTTATCGTTTTCTATAATTTTTGGGTACGTCGCTATTTACAACATGACAAATATATATATATATATATATATATATATATATATATATATATATATATATATATATATCAAAAGACTTTGTATTCCTACACGTCAACACACAGGAAATAAATACAGAAAAGATATAAACATTCATATATTTTTCGTATTGATTTTTTATTCATACATATTTAAATATATATATATATATAACACGGAAATTACATAATTGTCGATGCAATAATTTATTTCAACCTTATGGTATTTTCAAGCATCTAAACTAGACAATTACATTTTTGATACTGAAATAAAGAAAGAAAAAGAATCGGGCCCCGACCGTCAAAAACCAGAGGGGGTGGTAGTAGCAATCCACTTAATACATTTTATAGAGAGGGTGGGAATTAAGTTAGTAGGGGAGGGATTTAAAAAAAAAACAACAAGAACATTATGACACTTAACGACTGTCCGGTAACCCGACGTAACAACACACACACACACACACACACACACACACACACACACACACACACACACACACACACACACACACAACACACACCTAAATATGCACGTTCTTACACGTAAATGACTTGACACGCGTTTACTAACCTAGGAAGAAGAGGGAGAAACATACGGATATAGAGAGAAGTAAATAAACTGACAATCGGCTGCGCTTAAGGGAAAGAGAAGAAGAAAGAAAGAAGAAGGAAGAGAGTGACCATCCGCTGCCTGTCATATGGTTTAATTTAGTCTAGAATCTCAGAGAAAGAGAAGGGGAGGGATAGAAAATGAAGATTATACGCGCGTCATGGAGTTAATTGAGTCATGGAAAATAAGTCTATTAAAATATAAAAAAAAAGTTATATACAAAGTTTTAAAACTATCTGTATGTTTTCATGTTAAAATTAGTTTGAAATGAATATTAACTTATAATACATTTAAATTTTCTATATTGTATTTGTAATATATTAATATGAATTCAGAAAATTGAGTCTTATGTAGTTAATATTTTATGTATTTTTATGTGATTAATTTTATTGGTGATTATAGGGGTCGTTGTTATTTTGCTCACTAATATTCCTAAATTATTAAGATGCAGAAAATTGCATTATTAGTCGCCCCCAATTCCATAGGGCGTATTTAGTTTAATAAATAAAATAGTTGTTATTTTAAAATTTTGTGTTGATTTATATTAAATCTAATAATGTCTAGTGGTAGTATTTGATCTTTTTGGCTTATATCAGTTTAATAACTAATGTATTATCTGCACAAATGTTTTTTTTTTCTTAATGCTATCTTATTTATTTATAAGTAATTTGGATAAACAGGTACTTCGGAATACGTACACCCAACTTAAATTCTGGACAACAAATATCATCAAGTCGTTATTACCGAGTTTATACCGGTTTAAACGCAATATTCTATGCATGGGTCAATCGTTGCCTTGTAGAAATGCAGGAAACTACCTGAAGACATTTCTTGGCATTCGGACCAAGATTAGCCAATGAAATAAAATTAAACAAACGACTTTTTATAAAATTTTATGTTTACAAATTTATTTTATTGTTTATAGAAAAAAACACACACAATATGATTTGGGAATCTTAAGTAGGACGACCCCCGGTGTACTAGAGGTATTTCCCTTGCATATTGTAATCATAAAAATTAAAGTTGATCCGAAATGCAAAATAGTTCTTTAGTTCATTTCGGATCAACTTGAGAGAATTTTCATGCAAGCTGAAATGTTATGCGCGATTTGTTTATATATATATATATATATATATATATATTTATTTTTATATATCCTACATTTTTCCATTTTTGTATTTGGCAATTTATAACTACAATAAATTGCGGTTTCACTTAATGCCTTAACTAGCAAATTCTAGCATGGCTACAAATATAATTTTCTGATTTCTTCATGTCCTCTGATGAGAAGAATAACAAGAATAGCATTCTTTGAAACTCCGCGGAATAAGGACTTTGTAAATTGTTTTTTGGAGTATTCAGTTGAACAATAAATTGTGGTTGCAAAGTTCAACTTACAGTTTTAATTTTCTTTCTCTTATATATATATATATATATATATATGTATGTGTGTGTATATTTATATATATATATATATATATATATATATATATGATTGCAACGTCTTGTCAGACGAGTGCCACTCCCTCAGACACTTAAAGTCCATGAGCCCAAAAATGACTTCCATCGCCACAGGACCATTTTTTATAGACAAATACCTGAAAGAGTATCTATACACATATGATGTTACTTAGTTTTGTACGACAGCTAAGTCTCTCTCTCGGTTCAAAATGTTGAGATCCAGCAACAAGCAAGAGCAAGATAGCCAACAACAAGTTAAACTGCAGACCAGCTTAATGTGGGTATTGGTCCCCCGATATATATATATATATATATATATATATATATATATATATATATATATATATATATATATATATATATATATGATTTGAAATTCATTCCATTTGCGCTTTTTTCCAAGGAACTCTGCCTTTTGGATGATTTTGGACCATTTGGAATTTACCCATTGGATTGAA
>NC_136527.1:146865376-146872876 GCF_053919585.1 Euprymna scolopes
ATTCTTTCAAATTCTGCGGAATAAGGACCTTGTAAATTGTTTTTGAGTATTCAGTCGAACAAAAAATTTTGATTGTAAAGTTCAACTTAGAGTTTTTAATTTTCTTTCTCTTATAATAAGCTCTACTCTCTATTGCGTATTGAGCTTTTTTTATTCGGTTGGGATTAAATTTTCTATAAATAAATACTGTTATTTATATTAGTTTGAAGTTTACCATTGCCTATATCAGGTAAACACTACATCCTTTTGATTACATTAATACTATATATATATATATATATATATATATATATATATATATATATATATATATACATATATATATATAATATATATATATATATATATATATATATATATATATATATATATATATATATATATATATATATATATATATATATTTGTTTACTGTTTCGGGGGGGAAAGAATTCCAACAAAGTGCTCGACTGCTCGATTACAAAAAAAACAAAAACAAACAAACTTTTTTCGATATAAGAGCTTAATATTTATTTATTTAATGGTACAGACGTTCAGAAAAACATTGGTACCGTCGGTTTCAAGCCCTACATAAATGGGACCAGTTAATGGTAAAACGTAAATGATGTTAGGCTCTCGTCAGCCATGTTGTTTCTGTCTGAGGAAAAAATTCAGGCCCGCATTGACTTTTTTTTATAATGATATTCATTTTTATTTAACTATAGCTAATTTCTGTCTCTGTACATTTTATTTTATTCTAATATGAATTTTTTAATTTTTTTTTATGCATTTTAGTAATATGTACTGTTCTGTTTTTGTATGCTTTCTGGTCTACCTTCTGTTAATTTTAGCTGGTGCAAGGGAGATAATTACTTTATCTTATTTCAGTTAAGGGGAGATAATCCATGTGTCAGTTAATCCTAAGCGGTAATTAATCTATCTTATTTATTTTTAACCTTTTTCGTTTTGTTTTATTTTAAATAGTTGAGGGAGGTATGCCGGCTATTTGATTTCTAAGTCTTTTATATATGTGTATTGTATTCTTTAAGGTAGCCATAATTTTCATACTTACTTTATACTTGATATTTATACTTACAATTGTCTAAATTTCCGTTTTCACTAATTTATGCGCTAAGAGTATTCAAGAGTATTCTAGATGCAGTCAACTTAGCGTATATATATATATATATATATATATATATATATATATATATATATATATATATATATATATATATGTGTGTGTGTGTGTGTGTGTGTGTGTATATCACTCTAATGAATGAAGCCAGTTGATATAACTTCAAAGTAAAAACCTAGAAAACAACAAGAGTTAGTTGTCTAGATTTCAATCCAGAAAACAGCAATTTGTCAGAGATATTGTTTATGGAATGCGAGGATAAAAGAATAAAATAAGTGAAGTGAGGGTCACAAATTTACCGAAAATAAACCCAACGTCCAATTTTTACCCACTTAAAATTTTAATTGTAAAGTGAACCGTTTAATTTAATTTAACTTTTTACAAAGGAGTCACCACTTATGCTACCGAATGCTACTCGAGGATAAGGATTAATGGATGTAAGGTGGTCGTTTAGTAATCGTTAATGGTTTAGATTGGATAGAATTTGAATTATTTAAGAAGACGGATCAACAAAAAACTTGTTTACATTGGACTTGAAGGCTACCATATTGTAATCGGCCGGGAAGCAGGTCAGTGGAACAGTGTTCAACATGCGTGCAGTTCTAGGAAAGAAACTTTGTTCATGGAATTTGTGTTTAGATTAAAGAACAGATAGGGAGTACGGAAATTTGTTGATGGTCGTTGTAGCTAGTCAAGTGTTTTTTGTGAAAGTTTTGCAAGGGGCGACCATAGATTGGAGCTCAGACGAGCACTTACCATGAAAATAATGATAGAACAAAGATGGGCTGGAAATATCTCTTCTGTGGAAAAAGGTTGCATTATTTCGAAGTCAGTTTTGAACTTTATCAAGACAAGATAGGGTGCACCGAACAACTCCTGCCCTCATGTAGCAACAATGTTCAATTTTTTGATGGGGGTGAAATTGCAATACAAGTGTTAATTTTTAAAAACTTTTGTTAATCCGAAAGATGTTATATTACCATTGAAACTTAAAAAACTGCGCACCACATGTGTGTTACGCGACATTAAAAGTTCATTTCTTGCCTTTGGGACCGTTAAAAGTGAATTTCACCTGCAAAATGTAATTATTTGATTTATTATTTTCAGAATGAAATGAAGAAACAAAGGTAGGGTATTATTTGTCATGGATATCGGTGGTTGGAGAGGCGTCTTATTATTTGACGAGTTAAGGTAGAATGAAATTATTGTAAAGAAAATAATTTTTGTCTACAGAAACGTTAAAAGTGAATTTCACATATTTATCTGAACAGTGAAAGGGTGTTATTTTGTTTATCATGGATATGTACGTCGAGGGAAAACAAGTGCAATAAGTTTATCAAAGCACATTCCATTAAAATACTTGTAAAACAGGTGCATAGATGCAACATTACAACAATGGGAAATGGGTTGAGCTTAGATTGGAGACTTTTTTTTTATCCTATCCAGGAGAGAGAGGCGAGTTGCAGATGCAGCAATTCGGATGTGGCAACAATACTCCATGCATGGACGAATGGTGGCCTTGCAGAGGTACAGGATACTCTCAGGTGTGAATAGTATTCTATCTCAATAGAGGGAATCTGCATTCTTTGCAGCAGCCTTTGCAATGTCGTCAATGTATTTGTTCCAGTTAATATTGCCTGTGAATGTTAAGTCAATGAGTTTGAAAGAAGAATTCTCAGGTAGGGGGTTATTTATTTGAATTATATGACGAATTAGGGTAGAATATTATTTAAAAAAATTTTTTTTTAACGCTAAATTATTTTTTGGTTTGTTTCTATTTTTCTTTTTTTTTTAATTACATTTTCACCCCAAACAAGGCACATTGCCACTTTGGTGTAGGGGGCTACTATCAGGAGCAATATCTACTGGGGTACTATGTAGGGATTTGGGCAGCAATATGTCGGTTCACGTTGCACTGGAACTTCTGCACGTCAGTAGAGTTGGGGAAGCAGGGACCTGGACTGGAATTCCAAAGTCTAGCGGTTCTGGGGAAGAAACTACTGGAGTAGAAAGATCTTTTACATCTAGGGATCTCTACAGTGTAGGGATGGGATTTTGCAGCCTGCCGGTTTGTCGAGGGTGTTCACGTCGTGGGGGCACAAGTGCTTGCAGTTCGTCAGAGCATTCACCATTAAAATACTTGTAGAACAGACAGAGGGATGCAACGTTTCGTCGATGGGACAGAGGCTGAAGCTTAGATGCCAGTTTAGGGACTAGTTTTATGGCGTGAATTTTGAAATTAATAATTATCAAAAATTGCCAATTTTTTATTTTTCCTTTGAAAAGGTCATTCTTCTATTTTATTAGATATTCTTTTGTTAAAAACACCTGATGATTTTAATCGACTTTGCAACATTTCAAAGTGTTCATACTGCAAAGGATGAAATTCTAAATCATAATTTTTTAGTACCGTGCTGAAAAAATAACATTACTATTTTGAAAGCCATTCTTAATATGGGGAAGGGAGGGTGTTTAGTAACTATTTTGTGCTTCCACCTAATAATTTAATAATAATAAAAAAGTTAATTTGTTTTAAAAAATAAAATTTATTTTGTGCACATATGGAAATGATAACCTCTCCGAAATTTTTTTATTTTACATCTTTTTTTTTTTCATTTTTTTAAATTTTTTATTTTTCATTTTTTTTTCATCTTTTTTTTTCATTTTTTTTTCAATTTTTTTCCATTTTATTTCATCTTTTTTTTCATCTTTTTTTTTCATTTTTTTTCATTTTTTAAATCTTTTTTTCATTTTTTTCATCTTTTTTCATCATTTTTTCATCTTTTTTTCATTTTTTTCATCTTTTTAAAAAATTTTTTTCATCTTTTTCATTTTTTTCATCTTTTTAAACAAATTTTTCATCTTTTTTTCATTTTTTCATCTTTTTTTTTCATTTTTTCATCTTTTTTTCATTTTTTTTCATTTTTTTTCATTTTTTTTCATCTTTTTTTCATTTTTTTTTCATCTTTTTTTTCATTTATTTTCTGGCGGATTATTATTTAAATGGTCGCTAATCTACAAGATTATAACAAAAAAGTAGCAAAAAATGTAGATACAGATTTAATAATTTATATTTTTAAGGAGTGCTCCGTTTCTAATATAACGTTCTAGAAAATCGATCACCCAATTTGGAATCATGGACTTTCCTAAGGCAGGTTGGCCTTAAAAAGATTAAAAAATGTCTAAATTTACGAAATATTGCTGAAAACTCAATAATTCCAAACTGGGAGAACAATTTACTAGATCGTTGTATTAGAAACGGAGCAGCCCTTAAAATGCTAAATATTAAATTTTATATAATTTTTTCTTTTTTTTTTTGATAATCCACTGAAAAATTTGTTTTAAAAAGACGAAAAAAAATTTTACAGGAGCAGGAGGGGGGTGTTATCGATTCCAACTATGCGTCATTTATTAAACAAATTTTTCATTTTTATCCGTTGGAAATGTTGGTGCTTCTTCAGATTGGCACTTTTAACAATAATCCAAAAAAATGAAGTAAAACTTTTCTATTGTCACAGAATAAATATTTCATATTCCAAAAATCACAAAAAATTGGTCAAATAGATTATTTTTTATTTAAAAATAAATTTGCTGTTTTTTATTCAATAAGTGACACCGGCAGACTAGGCCATGTTTTACTAAAGTGCTCGTCTGAACTCAAATCTCTGGTCCCCCCTCGCCAATCTTTCACGAAAAACACCCGTCTAGCTGAATCCACTGTGAAAAATTTCCCCCACTCTATATCTGTGCCTAAATCAAAACGCGGATTCCATGAACAAAGCTTCTTTCTTAGAACTGCACGCCTGTGGAACTCTGTTCCGTCTGCCTGCTTCCCACCGGGCTACAACTTGAATGTCTTCAAGTCCAATGTTAACAAATTCCTAATGAACCGCCCCCTTAAGTAAACACTTCATCAAATCTCTTATCCCTGAGTGACTTCCATCACTATCTCGGACACAATATAAGCGGGAGGTCGTTTATGAATATCAGGAATAGTTGTGGTTCAATCAGTTGTCCTATCAGAGTCCTTACGACAAAGTGGAAGATAACCAGACATGTTAACATGTTAGAAGTGATGAAGGAGTTCAATTTAGTTTCATTTAGTGCTAAGATATCCGGGGAGTTTGTTAGGAGGAATGATTCTTCATCATCTAAGTTCTATTTTCACGGATATTTGTAAATGCAAGCCTCACGGGAGGAGGCGAATCGTTGTTCGAGTGTGTGTTTGAACGTTATTTTGGATTGAGCTGTCATTTCATTTTATTCCGTAATTTCAGTTTAAGATAAGAGATGCTAGACAAAGCGGTTGTGCATAGCCACCATCATGCAACACAAGTAGACCAGCAGTTGAGTCCTTATCCACACGAATGTGGCCTCGAGAATGCCCAACAGAGATGAGCGTAGGGTCCCTTTCCACGCGCGACATGGCACTACAAACATCTCGATATTATTCAACTGATGATAGAGTAGGCGCTATAAATGCTACCAAGAGTTACGGCCCCAGCAGACAGGAACTATCAAACCGGTACCCTTTAATCTGTCAGACAAGGATGGCTCAGTCCAATCATATTAGCATACGTGATAAACAAGCACCCCCAAAATACCCAGGTTAAGAGAAAGGAAATGAGGCGGATATGGGGGACAGCATTCATTGACCCGGCCAGGAAACGAGGTTAAGCACTGGAAATCTCTAGTGAGTCCCTGAGATCACCCCTGGCTAATAGTTAAAGAAAGAGTATAGAAGACGGGCGATAGGCAGTGCCCATCTACTCCTTAAGCAGTTTAGGTTTGCGAACATTATACGATACTTTCATTTTTAAGTGAGGTCTTGTCGCTTGTGAATGCATTTTTAACATATAAGAAAGGTTAGGCTGATATAGAATATTAATGCGTAAATGTTTGAGCTATTTCTATAAAATAGAATATCTTGCTATTTTGAAATTAAATTACAACAAACAATAAAGTTAGATAGTTTTGGGTTAGGGTTAGAAAAAATAAAAGTGTCTGATGGACCAGTTTATACAGTGTGAGAAGGGGAGGTTAAGAGTATAATTTTAAATAGTTGATATTTATTTATTAAATAAATAGATGCGAGGGGCGACCGGCTCTACTTGTATTTATATATAGAGATTTCATATATATATTTATATATATATATATAAATATATATATATATATATATATATATATATATATATATAAAATCTTTAGTGGGAGAGTTCAATACATAGTGAGATGGTAAATTATAAGGGACCAGAAAAGTAGGGAGGCTGATATAGCATATAAATACGTAAATGTTTGAGCTATTGCTATAAAAAGGGTATTATTTTAAACAGTTTATATTCATTTATTAAACAAATTGCTGGGAGAGACGGCCAGCTCTACTCGAGAGTAAAATACGCTTAAATATGTATTTTAATTCGTCAAGATTTCCTGTATATTATTATAGAATCGTGATTTTCAAAATAAAAAAAATGTGTTTGAGTACCATCAGCTAGAATCGAAACAGAAACTGCAGCAATAAAAGCTGTTGACGTTACCACTGTATCAAAGTGACACGACTATAAACAGATTGAAAATAAAGAATTAAAAATAAACTAAGCAAATGGACAAAATGTATAATAGGCACCTCCAAAATTTACCACAAAATTACCCTACCCTATATGTAACAACACGATGTAACTTTATTATAAATTAATATTATCAATATAACTTTTGTACCATTTAAAAGAAGGGCTAAATAAACCAGTAATAATGAAAAAAAAAAAAAAAACATTTTTGCATCGTACGAAAATAATGAAATTGCGATACGAAAATCGTATTCACATAAATAATGTTTCCATGTAGTAGGCATTCCGAACGTGAAAACATGTCCGTGTTTAATAAATCTAGCAAAAATCAACTAATGGTCAAATTTTCGTGAAATTTTCATACTTATCCATTTTAGAATGAAATTACATATAAAATACAGTTTTCGTAAAATATACGAGGGGAAATATTTTTAGTGCATCATGTCCCCCCTCATATTTTTGTTAATTGGAACAAAACATTAAATCTATCGAAACATCTATTTATTATCAAATATAAGAGTTACAAATAAGTAAAACATATTTTATTTTTTAATGTAAATACACGTATTGAACAAAAACTTACCTTGAAGTTTAAATTAAACATGATATAAATTTAATATTATTATGTTTTTTTACATAGCGTTTTTCTAATTAATAGTTGAATTGCCAAAAAACATATTCCGAAAGATTAATTAATTTTTAAAACATTAAAACGATTAACATTCCAAATTTCAAAATGTTACGTTACAACATAGATTTTTAATTAATTGTGTTTAATTTTTTTTTAAATATTAAGTTTTAATATAAACATGA